>NC_043015.1:41827715-41829559 GCF_006345805.1 Octopus sinensis
GAGAAAAGAAGTATCCTTATTAAGCGGCATCGTGTTACATATTTTATTTCTCATTTTTCGTAAAATATAAAGAATTTAGAATTAGATTTGAATTAAAAATTGTCCTTATTTGGCACGTGATTTGATCCGAGACCCTGTTTGAAACAAGCAATAACAGCATCGAAGACAGATTTTTAACTACACAAAAGCTGTCGACTTCACTTAATACTTTATTTTATTTCTTTTTGAAAATTTTCGCCCCACTATCTGTGACCTGGTCACTGATACTATTCTGCCGGAAATACATAAAGAATTTAAACCAAATAAAAATGTACTGCAATATTTTTATCATAGAATATACTGCAGTGTTTTTCATGAAAAATCTGAAAAAAATCTCTCAGCCAAAAGAGGAATTGATTCTTCGTGCTTTCTACAATTTACCAATATTCTATCTTTCTACTTCAACTTTGATCCCGTTCCTATTAAGCTATTTACTTTTTCCATTTCTTATCGAGTTGCTGCGAATAGTCCGGGAAATATACGAGACCACATTCATGGAACGATATCAATAAATTTCTCGATCGGTGAGGTCAATGTTATCAATTTGAACTGCTGACAACAAAGACATCACATTTAAGTAAACCTAATGTTGTTCATATACTCATGTTGTTGTTGTTGCTGTTGTTGTTTTTTGGGGGGTGTTTTGAACTATCTATTTTGCGAGAATTTCAATCACTAGATTTAACATTTCCATTATGGCCGCCGAAGCCAGGGTTAATTAAATTATCAGTCGAAAGTTCTGGATGTTGTATCGAGCGTTATATTAACCTCTGTGTGTTGGGATATCAATTATAAAGACATTATATATTGTTATTAATATAGGTTTTATATGCGCTTCTTTTTTCTTTTCTTTTTTTTTTTTTTGTATGTATGAGAACGAATCATAGAAAGGGGAATTCTACGGAAGACAGTTCTTTTATCCAGAAATGGTCTCTTTTATGCTCTCATTTTGTGTTACGTATGTTGCAATACACGGTATATGCTACTAAATCACACTCGCTCGCGAGTGACGGCAGTCTATTCTATTGCACAATATATATATATATATGTGTGTGTATGTATGTGTGTGTACGTATGTATGTATATATACATTTATTTATTTATATATATATGTATCACATAAATCTCGTAGATTATGTCGGTTCCAAATTTTGGCACAACGCCAGGAATTTTGCGGGGAGGGGTAAGTTGATAACATCGACTCCAATATTCAACTAATACATATTTTATCGACCCGGAAAGGATGAAAGACAAAGTCTGGCGTGCTAACCATTCTGCTAGTTTGTCGCATTAGGAAAACAAATAATATTAATGTTAGTTCACAATGAGGTAAAGCAAATGTTATATCATTTTCGTAATAGCATTCAGAAAAAGATGCCTTCGGCACATTTGGTGTAGTGTTTTGGTGGAAATATATATATATATATATATGATATATATATATACTATCATATATATATATATATATATATATATAATATATAATTAAAATGAGGGTGTCTGAAGAAACACCACCATGGCGAAATAGCAGTCGAAACTCTGACTATAAAAACCACGTTAAGTGTTCATATCGTACCATGAGATAACTTTTGCTTGTTTATTTGTCCCTCGGTCTTATCTCATGATACGATATGAACACTTAACGTGGTTTTTATAGTCAGAGTTTCGACTGCTATTTCGGCATGGTGGTGTCTCTCAGACCCCTCATTTTTAATTGTAAAAATTATTACCTTGTACGGTATTTTTTTCCCATGCTGGCCACTTCATATATATCGATATTTAATATCGATATTATCCTCATTTAT
>NC_043015.1:41829659-41832159 GCF_006345805.1 Octopus sinensis
TGTGTGTGTATATATCTAGGCGCAGGAGTGGCTCTGTGGTAAGTAGCTTGCTTACCAACCACTTGGTACCGGGTTCAGTCACACTGCGTGGCACCTTGGGCATGGCTCTTTAAATAGCCTCGGGCCGACCAAAGCCTTGTGAGTGGATTTGGTAGACGGAAACTGAAAGAAGCCCGTCGTAAATATATATATATATTATATATATAATATTCTCTATATATATATATATATATATATATATGTCGTATATATTATATACATATATATATATGTGTCGTATATATATATATATATATGTATGGTGTGTGTGTTTGTATACGTTTGTGTGCCTGTGTTTGTCCATCAACATCGATTGTTGGTGTGTTTACGTCCCCCGTAAATTAGCAGCAAAAGACACCGATAGAATAAGTACTAGGCTTACAAAAATAGGTCCTGGGGTCCATTTCTTCGACTAAAGGCGGTGCTCCAGCATGGCCGCAGTCAAATGCCTGAAGCAAGGAAATGAATCGAAGAGTAAAAGAATGTATACAACACACACACACACACACACACACGCACGCACACACACATATATATATATACATATATATATATATATATATTATATAAGGTCATGACGAAATTTCTGGTCTGTTTTTACATTGAAACTGTTCAACTTCTCATTTCTATCGGAAATAGAACGAAATTCTTAATTAATCATTCTCTTTCATTAAATTTTCAGATTTTCTCTATTTCATCATAATTGAAATTGGTGTATTGGTCTCTTGTTTTCTCCAAGCAAAGAACATATTTCGTCACGTTATTCTTTATGAATTTCAAAGCGGGAATAATGCAAATGAACCAGCAAAATCACTCCAAAACGCGTATAGTGATGCTGTAGTGAGTGTAAAACATGCAGAAGATGGTTTTCATGAAGCAGAAAAGGGGCCTACAGCCTGCAGGATAAATTAAGAGAAGGCACCCAAGAGCGTTGGATCCTGATGTATTGGAACCTACCGTTGTATCAAAACCGACTTTTACAGTTCGGGAACTAAGCAGGAGCTTCAAAATAAGCCAAGCCACCAAAACGATAAACGTCGCTCTTTTCAAGCCTAGCCAGACTCATGGGCCCCATTTCCCGGTTTCTGTGGCGTATGCGTTTCCCCACCAGCTGGATGGGACGCCAGTCCATCGCAGCGTTAATCAAGAAACAGGAAGAGAGAGAGAAAGTCTGGGCGAAAGTGTACAACAGGGGTCGCCACCACACCCTGCCGGAGCTTCCTGGAGCTTTTAGGTGTTTTCGCTCAATAAGCACACACAACATCCGGTTTGGGAATCGAAACCACGATCCTCCGACCGCGAGTCCGCTGCCCTAACCACTGGGCCATTGCGCCTCAAAATCACGAAAGGGCTTGGTAAAGTTTGAAAGTCTGGAAAATGGATCCCACATGGTCTCTGTGCAGACAATCGTAAACAATGTGTCGATACTGTGCATCATTGCGACCACGTGACTGCATATGCTTTTTTTCATTAATAGTCATTATTGGAGGTGAATAATTGATACTTTAACAAAACGTTAGGAGAAAATGTCCGCGGCTTAGTCATGGTAAAGAGCCAGTTCTGTAGCCCAGAAATGACCTGTATCCTAGGAAAATTCTTCTGAGTGTATGGTGGGATATGCGCGGAATAATTTATCAAACGATGGTAGAAGATAATTAAATAATAACAGCTGATGTAAACTGCGAACCGCTAAGTTATTTGAAAGTAAATTCGCAGCAGAAATGCCCAGGAATGCCTATATACATATTGTGCCGTGAATAGCTGGAGCTTACTGGATTTCGAAGCCATGTTAGATATTTGGCCTTACCATTTGTAGATTATTTCCATAACAAATGTGTTATACCTTGCTACATACATCGACATACACAATCTCTCTCTCCCTCCCCTCCCCCCTCTCTATCTATCTATCTATCTATCTATCTATCTATCTATCTATCTATCTATCTATCAATCCCCTTCCTTCTTTCACCACTCTCTTTCTTTCTTTCTCACGCACACACCAAACACGCGTTCAAAAACATTTGAATGATATGTCTGCCGCAGTAGCATATTATATAATATTAGATAATACATCAGTACGCAATTGTATTTCAACTCTACCCGCATCATTCTTAGTGCCAGAAATGGGAAAACAAATTAACCTCAAATTAACCTCGGTATTCATTCCGGTAACTTAAAGAACTTCAGAGGCTGTGTCGGTTTGCATCACTTGATAACGGTCGTCGCCTACCATTGCCTAATAACATTATTCAGAACAAAAAAAAAAGAAAGAAAGAAAAATAGTTTATGATATTAGCTAATATTATTACGTAATATCTTTGGTTTAGTAATTCCTCCTCCGTACCTACTTTTATTTCCTGCCTCCCAGGCTTTAATTAGCAGACAGAGATATCTCCTCGGACCTTACAAGCTCTGTGGCAACCATCTTTTCGTGAAGGATGCGATAATTACGTTTGAAAGG
>NC_043015.1:41839659-41842159 GCF_006345805.1 Octopus sinensis
TCTATATATGCAGTTGGCAATTGTATTAAATTAACGACTGCCACGGCATATTTCGGCTGCCATCTTTTTATATTAGTGAAGTACTGTATACTCTGGTTATTCTAAGTGCTGCGCTCCCTCCACAAATGAGCAATTCAACCTAGATATTAATATTATTCAACACAATCTATATTTATAATGGGAAAAGCTTCCTAGCCCTAGCCTTGTTATGCAATATTTCGGCAGTTATTCTTAGTTAACACTTCGTATATTACAGTGAGTCGTCTCGTGGTATGTACAAGGTGTATAGGTGGCGATCTGGCAGAAACGTTAGCATGCTGGGCGAAATGATTAGCGGTATTTCGTTTGCCGTTACGTTCTGAGTTCAAATTCCGCCGAGGTCGACTTTGCCTTTCATCCTTTCGGGGGTCGATTAAATAAGTACCAGTTACGCTCTGATGTCGATATAATCGACTTAATCCGTTTGTCTGTCCTTGTTTGTCCTCTCTGTGTTTAGCCCCTTGTGGTACAAGGTGGATATGTACAAGGTGGATAGAGGGATAAATGGAGAATGATAAAAGGAAGTCGACGCGCACATAATATGTTATTCATTTTAACAAGCTTCTTTATGCAGTATATCTTTTCTTCCTACTATTGTGCACTCGCTCTAACTACCTTTGTAATTTGTCAATATTTGAATATATTTAATCCCACTTCTCCCTGATTTTTTAAATTTATATTCTCTCGGCCATCTATTTACGACTTACACTTTCTAATTCTTGTATTTAGAAATGGTCATTTTGCCAGTTTAACCAATAAAAACACACGCACTATATATTTGGTGTTACTTTGCTTCAGCATTATTTGATTTTTACATTAATCTTAATCTTATTTCGGCCAGAGTTCTTTCGTCACACCCCTGTGACATCATGAGTGGTCCTTTGCTTTCTTCTTTTTTATTTGTGTGTCCCTCCTTACTCACCGTCAGCCATGCAAAACAAATATATAAATGTAACTTTCTAATTCGTCTTCGCAATACCCTCTAATAAACACTGCATTTAAGTAGTGATAAAGATTACTGTGACTGGCTTTTTTATGTCAATAATTTTATTGCCTCGTTTAATTTACTTCAACCATCTTTTGACGCTTCACAACTACAATTGCTCTTTGTAACCAAGTTATAATAGAGTTACAACAGAAACAATTTTAAGAGAAGAAAGTTATTCTATATCATCGACCGTAGTAAATGTCTGGTACTTCGGAAGGATGAAAGCAATTCTGGCGTTGGCTCCATTGAACTCAGAAAATGAAGAGCCATAGAACATTCTTTCAGGAATGTTCTCCGATGCTCTACTGCTTCCGATGCTCTGCTGCACATACGCTGATGTTTTAGGTCGATACTGTAGCCTCTTATCGGCCGACTAACAAGCTAGAGATAACAGTCAACTTTCTTAGAATACAAACAAAAGACACACAACTTATTGGAGTCCGATACCTGTGAATAAATAAAAGAGGGAATGGTCACGAATGGAAGCCCTTTGATTATAGGCCTTCTTTGTCAAGGACGACAAGGTGTTAAACAACAACAACAACAACAATATCAAGAACAGAAGCAGCAGCAGCCAGTACTTGACATCTGTAATATTGATGTTATTTGCGTACAAAAATATTAAATATTATTTAATTGTTGTGAAAGTGTGAACCCAATATTTTATATGTATAACTGATTATGGATTTCTTCGGGAAACCTCTCTCATATGTTCCCGGATATTGTCCAAGCAGGTAAGTTATCGTCACGAATAATCATGGATATCCGCTTGATTAACCTCTGTGAAAACCATTATATAGATTTATAACACTTTCGGAATCGCCCACACATTAATATCCGTGCGTTTGTATAGTTTCACGCTCCACACGGCCCTTCGCGTATGCAAAATACAAATTTTAATTTAACAAATTCGATACGGTCGATTCTGTTGACTATAAACGTCAGCCTTGCTGTTCTGACAAACCTCTATTGTTCAGAGATTAATTGTTTCCTCTGGTTGTTGACGTAAACAACAGTCGGACAGTGTATAGGTTTGTTGACTGGATCAATCATTCAATTCTGTTAGACTGATGTACAAAAAAAACAAAAGCCCGAAAAGCTTTCTAATTCGGTACACCAGTCACAATTTAACAGCGATGTAGGAACAAAAGATATTTTCTGCTATATTTAAAATTTTGCCGAAATTTAATCGAAATTCATAGATGCGTCTTCGCAAGGAACCGGAACTATGTTGGACATTTCCATAGAAAAACCATCCCAGTAAATTAAAAATTTTCATGAAATATATTAAATGATGTTGGACCTAAATGCATACAATATACAAAATGAAAACAGAATCGTGACAGCTAGAATTGTAAATCGGCTCAAATAGGATTTAGCTGAGGCTAAATTACAACAGACATCGTAAATTCAGTACAGAATGACAGCAATAACAAAGGCTATAGACGGATTATTTATATATAGTTTGATTTT
>NC_043015.1:41847159-41857159 GCF_006345805.1 Octopus sinensis
ATAAAAACTCATAAAAAATATTTTTCATATTTAAATGAAAAACTTATTAGCATGTATTCGTTTAGCAAAGATGTCAAGTGGCAGACGAAGTTAAAAGATTAATAAGTCAAAACGAGTTTGAAGATTTTAAGCGCGACCAAATATCTTGGGGGGGGTGAGATGTAGTGTGTGTGAATACATGTGTGGAAAGCACCCGTGTACACACTGTACCTGCGTGTATGAAGAAGGCATACGTGTTGTCTGTGTGATTAAGTGTGCGTGTGTTTGGGTGATTGCATCTGTGTGTATGTGAGCGTTGATTTTCATTTTGAGCGACTTCAATATCAAATGTTTCGTTATCTCGGATGTATCAGCTCCAATGTCTTTTTCTAGTTATTTATATTTCTGTTTTCGCTATTGGTGTGGTTTTTATTTGTTTTTTTTTTGGTTTCATATTTTAATCTCTGTATTTAATTATTTATTTATTCCTCTCTTTATTTATTTATTTATTTATTTATTTATTTATTTATTAACTTTTCTAAATCGTTGACCAACTTTTATTTTTGGTGTAGGCAATGCAGTGAGCTGGCAGAAACGTTAGCACGCCGGGCGAAATGCTTAGCGGTATTTCGTCTGCCGTTATGTTGTGAGTTCAAATTCCGCCGGGGTCGACTTTACCTTTCATCCTTTCGGGGTCGATAAATTAAGTACCAGTTACGCACTGGGGTCGATGTAATCGACTTAATCCGTTTTTCTGTCCTTGTTTGTCCCCTCTATGTTTGGCCTCTTGTGGGTAATAAAGAAATAGGTATTTCGTCTGCTACTACGTTCTGACTTCAAATTCCGCCGAGGTCGACTTAGCCTTTCATCCTTTCGGGGTCGATTAAATAAGTAACAGTTACTGGGTTCGATATAATCGACTTAATACGTCTGCCTGTCCTTGTTCGTCTCCTCTGTGTTTAGCCCCTCGTGAGTAGTAAAGAAATAGGTATTTCGTATGCCGTTACGTTTTGAGTTCAAATTCCGCCGAAGTCGACTTTGCCTTTCATTCTTTCGGGGTCGATTAAATAAGTACCAGTTACGCACTGGGGTCGATATAATCGACTTAACCCGTTTGTCTGTCCTTGTTTGTCCCCTCTGTGTGTAGCCCCTTGTGGGCAAATAAAGAGATAAGAATGCTAGTACGCCGGGCGAAATGCTTAGCGGGTGTGTGAGTCTGCGGAATATCCAGCCACTTATATGTCAATTCTGGAACAGGAAATTCAGTTGATCGAATGATTAAATCCTCCTCGGCAACTGACGGAAATCCATCACCAGAATAGTTCTTGTTGTCATTAATTTTATTGTTTTTGTGATTGTTGCTGTCGTTGTTTCTATTTTATTGTTGTTGTTGTTTATTGTATTTTTTTTTGTTAAGATTTTCACGAATCCGTCTACGATTGTCAAAAGTTCTTTTCACTACGTTGTTGTTATTCTTGATGATGATAATGATGATGATGATGATGATGACGACGATGACAATAATGATAATAATGGTGATGATTGATGATGGAGACGATGATGATGATGACAATGACGACGATGATAATGATGATATCGATGACGATGATGATGGTGACGATGACGATGATGATGACGACGTCGACTATGATGATGATGATGACGATGCTGACGACAATGATGATGCCAGTAATGATGACAATAATGATGATGATGACGATGATGACGACGACGATGATGATGATGATGATGACGATGATGACAACGATGACGATGACGGCGATGATGATGACGTTGATGACGACGACGACGATGATGGTGACGATGATGACGATGATGATGATGATGATGATGATGATGACGACGACGATGACAATAATAATAATAATGGTGATGATTGATGATGGAGACGATGATGATGATGATGACAATGACGACGATGATAATGATGATATCGAAATGCTGTGCTCCAGCATGGCCGCAGTCAAATGACTGAAACAAGTAAATGACTAAATGATTAAATGACAGTCACATTTGCTAAATATTATGACGAGTGTTTGATGGATTCAAAGTCTTTCACAATGGAGCCGTTCTGCATAACAATAAGTCCTAGGTGCCAACAGATGGTTTATCAATAAACAGCAAACAATGATGCTTAATGAATAATAGAGAAAAACAGATCAGAGAATTGATTAAGGACAATAATATGACAAGTTCTATATATTAATAATAAGTTCCCATCCACCTTTTGTGTAACTGAAATGGAAGTGACTTAAATATAGAAAAGATAGTAGTTATGGTGATAGAGTTGACGAAGTGGAGGCGCAATGGCCCAGTGGTTTGGGCAGCGGACTCGCGGTCATATGATCGCGGTTTCGATTCCCAGACCGGGCGTTGTGAGTGTTTATTGAGCGAAAACACCTAAAAGCTCCATGAGGCTCCGGCAGGGGATGGTGGTGATCCCTGCTGTACTCTTTCACCACAACTCTATCTCACTCATTCTTCCTGTTTCTGTTGTACCTGTATTTCAAGGGGCCGGCCTTATCACTCTCTGTGTCACGCTGAACCTCCCCCGAGAACTACGTTAAGGGTGCACGTGTCTGTGGAGTGCTCAGCCACTTACACGTTAATTTCACGAGCAGGCTGTTCCGTTGATTCGGATCAACCGGAACCCTCGTCGTCGTAACCGACGGAGTGCTTCCATCCAGAGTTGACGAAGGCGGCCATGAGATGGTGGAGTTTATATGTTGGGGGGGGGGAGAATACAGGGGGACGAAAGGAGCGAGAGAAAGAAAAGTAGTAAAATATACATAGATGGAAAAAAATGATGAAATAGAAACTTTCGATAGGTAATAGTATATTATGGTAACAGAAATGATGATGGTAAGAATATTGAAACGTCAAAAAGTAGGAGAGAAAAGAGAAAGAGAATAAGATAAAGATAGCTCGCATCCGTAATAGGAGAAAGAGTGAGAGGCAGAGACAGAGAAGACAGGGAGAGAGGAAGGAAAAGTAAGTAGGAAAGTTTCTTATTTTATATATTCTAATAATTTGGCTTTGGTTTAAAAAAGATAGGTTAAAGAAATGTATATTCAGTAAATAAATATATATTTACTAAATAATATTTAGTAAACGTGGAAGCACTCCGTCGGTTACGACGACGAGGGTTCCGGTTGATCCGACCAACGGAACAGCCTGCTCGTGAAATTAACGTGTAAGTGGCTGAGCACTCCACAGACACGTGTACCCTTAACGTAGTTCTCGGGGATATTCAGCGTGACAGAGAGAGTGACAAGGCCGGCCCTTTGAAATACAGGTACAGCAGAAGCAGGAAGTAAGAGTGAGAGAAAGTTGTGGTGAAAGAGTACGGCAGGGATCACCACCGTCCCCTGCCGGAGCCTCGTGGAGCTTTTAGGTGTTTTCGCTCAATAAACACTCACAACGCCCGGTCTTGGAATCGAAACCGCGACTCTAGGACCGCGAGTCCTAACCGTTGGGCCCGTTGCGCCTCAATATATATATATATAATATATATATATATATATATATATACACATGTGTGTGCATATGCCGGAGCCTCGTTGAGCTTTAGGTGTTTTCGTTCAATAAATACTCACAACGCCCGGTCTGGAAATCGACACCGCGATCCTACGACCGCGAGTCCGCTGCCCTAACCACTGGGCCATTGCGCCTCCATTTAGTAAATAACATATAATTGTAATATGTTTTGTCTCACTTCATCCTTTGAAAAATATTCTTGGCAAAGACACTAATCAAATAACAATAAATTTAATAACATAATGAGTGAACCATCTCGATCAGCTTGCTGTGCTATCTGATCGTCTGCTGACTGTAATTAATTTGGCTTGTTGCGATTGAATTTTTCATATAGTTTTGCTAGTAATTCAGACGGAACTCCGGGAATATTTTCATCAACGTGCGCTTGTTTCATTCGTAGTATATGGGGATTTAGGAAAGCGAAGCTGTAATGCTTGAAAAGGTTGCTTATTTGTTGTTGCTGCCTATTTTTAATCAGTTGACGTATTTGTTCGTATTGGATCATTACGTGTTTGGTCGGCTCACTAGGTGTACTATCATGCACAAGCAACGTCTCGTTAACGGGGAGGCTGTGACCGAAGGAACTGGACACAAAATTTTCTTTTAGTGACGTTTGAAAGAAAGTGTGGCGCTCATTCATATATGTTGTATAGGATATACTTACTTATTAAAACTGAACGCAAGTTTTATATCACTAGTGCGCGCCTAATGATCGCACTAGCGTGAAACTCGACTAGCGAGCAATTCCAATTTCAATTGTATTGTATATATATATATATATATATATATATATATATATATTATATATATATGTATATATACATATATACATACATATATATATATACATATATATAATACATATATACATCTATATATGTATATCTATATACATACACTTATATACATACATATATATACATACATATATATACATCTATATATATACATATATATACATATATATACATATATACATACATATATATATATATACATATATATAATATACATATATACATCTATATATGTATATCTATATACATACATATATATACATCTATATATATACATCTATATATATACATATATATATATACACATATACATATATATGTACGTACACACATATGTATATATACATATATATATATACATATATAAGTACAGTACGTCACAAAATGTAAACGAAAGGATTGCGAACTACGAAAACATGAAATACGACGGCAAACATGGGGATGAAAAAGCTAGAGATGCAAATGGAAAACAAAATAAATAACATAAAGTATGAGCTTTCATCAGTTGTCGGCTGTTTATCTACTCCACATTTCGAGCAATTCACGACAATATGTGGCTTTGAAAAACAGTTGCTCCCAAGAACCAAAATAAAATTTGCGATTTGCGGAGGATCAAATTTGGTAAGAAAATCGGGCCAGTGGAGACATACAACAACCCAAACGAAAAACAAACATTGAGGTCCGTTAGGACAGACGAGGTAAAGTAACGAACGCTGGCGGAATATTCTTTGATAAGAGAAAAGATAGGGGTGGAGACAGATAAGAATACCTCTGGTATGAGCGACAGACTGAAGGAAAAGAAAGATGGGCGATGGTCACATGGGAGCAATTAGAGATAGAGAGACAGAGAGGGAAGGAGGAAGAGAGGGAGAGAGACAGATAAAAAACAGTGATGGGGAGAAAAAAGAATTAGAAAAAGGAAGAGAGAGAAAATACACATACACACACATATATATATATACATATACACATACAAACATATATATACATATATATATACATATGCATATATATATACATATATATATATATATACACATATACATATATATGTACATATATATATATATAATATATATATATACATATATAATATATATATATATATATATATATACATATATATATATATACATATATATATATATATATATATATATATATATATAATATATATATATACATATATAAATACATATATATACATATATATATATATGCATATATATATATACATATATTTATACATATATGTGCATACATACACACGTACATATATATATACAGATATATATACATATATATATGTAGATATATATATATATACATATATATATTAAAACACATACACACACACACACACACACACACACATATATATATATATATATATATACATGTGTGTATGTTTATACAATTAAGTATGTATGTATATATACTGAAGTAACATATTTCTAAAATATGTTCGTGCTCTTTAAGTCAGAAAGATTACGGTACATATTTTAATGTATAGTAATAAATAGTATATTAATAATATCGGCGCCTCTAACACCAACCCCCAAAACTAATTTTATTACTATTAAACTCTGAAATACTTATTGTTATATTGTAGCCCGAAGAAAATTTTCTTTAATTTTAATTTTTTTTCCTATTTTTTTTTTTTTAGAATTGTATCTTTACTCAAATGTTTTTCTCGTGTAAGCAATCGAGCCCCATAATCTACGGTGACGCGACATTTTAAATTATATACACATATAGGCGCAGGAGTGGCTGTGTGGTAAGTTGCTTGCTAACCAACTACATGGTTCCGGGTTCAGTCTCACTGCACTGGCATCTTGGGCAAGTGTTTTCTGCTATAGCCCCGGGCCGGCCAATGCCTTGTGAGTGGATTTGGGAGACGGAAACTGAAAGAAGCCTGTCGTATATATGTCTGTGTATATATATATATATATGTGTGTGTGTATGTGTGTCTGTGTTTGTCCCCGCAACATCGCTTGACAGCCGATGCTGGTGTGTTTACGTGTGTTTCACCTAGCGGTTCGGCAAAAGAGACCGATAGAATAAGTACTGGGCTTACAAAGAATAAGTCCCTGGGTCGATTTGCTCGAAATAAGGCGGTGCTCCAGCATGGTCGCAGTCAAATGACTGAAACAAGTAAAAGAGTAAAGAGTATATATAAACATTTAAAAGTAGAAAATTAAAAAAAGAACAAAATAATTTTCTTTATGTTTTAATAAATGTCGGTGAGTGAACCTGGTAAAGTTACTAAATAATAAAATGTATTTTGTTGAACTGAAACGAAAAACGCAGGTGCCGATACTGAATTAAATCTGAAATTATTAGATAAATTCTACCACAACACAAATGCCATAGAATGATGTCATTACTGAGAACTCTTAGCGTTGTTTGATCTTTGATTCATGTCTGGAAAAAGTTGTTATCACATTCTGTCGATTGTTTCACCATTTCAGACCAAAACTTCTTTAGAAGTTTTTTTTATTATTTATTACACATGGTAAACAGGGTCTTTGACAGCAGCTGACAAAATGGCCTGCGGTGTCTTTCTTTCACGTCCTAATTTTTAATATAGTGCGGAGATTCTGAGATGATCCTCGCGTTCAAGCCTGTGGCGTGGCCGTGTGGTAACGATTTTGTTTCCCAATCACATGGTTTCAGGTTCGGCCCCACTGGGTGTCACCTCGGGCAAGTAGCTTCTACTATAGCCTCGAGCTGACCACAGAGTTGTGAGTGGATTTTGGTAGGTGGAAACTGAAAGAAGCTCCTCGTATATACACACACACATATATATGTGTATGTGTGTGTGTGTGTGTGTGTCTGTCTGTCTGTCCCTCACCACCAGCACCATTTGACAACCAGTGCTGTTGGGTTTACGTTCCCGTAACTTAACGGTTCGGCATAATTAACCGATAGAATAAGTACCAAGTTTAATAAGAAAGAAAATGTACTAGAGTTGAATCAATCGACTAAAAATGGTTGAAGGCGGTGCCACAGCATGGCCGCAGTCTAATGACTGAAACAAGTAAAAAATCAAAAACGAAACCACCAAAGCACTGCATGCAAAGCACTTCGATACATTAAGTACCAGTTGCGTACTGGGGGCGATCTAATCGACTGCCCCACTTCCAAAAGCAAAATTTCGGGCCTTGTGCCTAGAGTAGGAAAGACTCTAGAGCGGCGCACTGGCAGAATCGTTAGCACGCCGAGCAAAACGCACAGCAGTATTTCATCTGTCTACGTTCTGAGTTCAAATTCCGCCGAGGTCGACTTTGCCTTTCATCCTTTCGGGGTTGCTAAATTATGTACCAGTTGCGTACTGAGGTCGATCTAATCGACTGCCCCCCACTTCCCCTAAATTTCGGATTTTGTGCCCAGAGTAGAAAATCCACTGGGAAATAAATGGCTTTTTGGCCATCAAAGTGTATAAGGTAAGGTTTGACGAGTAAATATTTTCGGAGGTATATTTGAGCTCGTTTATCACTCATTAGGGCAGACAAACACTTAACCGCTTTTACATTAAATTCATTATAAAAGCTTTCACTCTTAGGAGTTCTGCTGGACAAACATTCTAGTGAAAGACATCTGTTTTGGTACCCCTCCTTAGTATTGAACACGGAACCTTATGATTACGAAGCGAAATTCGAATTATTCGTCCATAACTGTATCTGTATCCAATGTTAATAAGGCAGACTTCGACGCAATACTATCAAGCAAGTGTAGACTTGTCTAAAAAATAATCAGTTATTGATTTGCATATTGATATTCTTATTAGTGATGCGGCAATTTTTTATTTTTTTTTTGAGTGAATGTCATTGTGACTAAATCTCGCTTCGTTAGGCAGCAGTTGTGGTCAGTTTTCACGATGCGTAGATGCTGTTGAATGAGGAATGATGAATGATAATTGAGGATTGATGAAAATAAAGCGGGGATAAAAACAGGTGAAAGAAAAATGATATTGCTCAAATGTTCGTTAAATTAGGTTAATGTTCGGATCTTTTCGGTTTGAACGGCAGTTTTTAACATAATTTCTAGGTAACTAAAAATCTTTTAACTTCGTATACTGGTAGAATGTGTTTATAAAAAATCTTTTTCTCTTGGCTTTATTGAGAAAATTCTATAGTTTGTAAGATATTTGTTGTTGTTTTTCTTCAATTTCTGCAATTTCAACCAATCACTGACGTCCATTGAGGTAAAAAAAAATTCTATGCAGTATGAATACGTCCCTCGTTTAAGAAACAGATTGGGTTTATTTACATTTTTGAAGAAAAAAAAGATACCCTTCCCCCCACCCTAACCCTAACCCTAACTAAGCCTAACCCTAAAACAGATTGAAATGCAATAGATCGATACTAGGGTCATAATTATGGGTGACAATTTCATATGACACCGCTAGAAAAAAACTGCCGTTCAAACCGAAAAGATCCTAATGCGGGGATAAAATCAGGCGAAAGAAAAATGATATTGCTCAAATGTTCGTTAAATTAGGTTAATGTTCTATGCGAACTTAAGATATGAAGCCTCTTTTCGTCCCCTTTTCATTCTATCTGCTCTTCCTTCTACCACTACGAGAACAATTACTACTTCAAGCCATACTGATAATTAGCGTACGAATACATATATGTATGTATTTTATCCGACTTTTAATTAAGTTCTCGAGAGAGTTGAAACCGGTCACTAACGAAGCGACAAGACATTTTGAGTTAAGAAAGTTTCCGATACTTGTAAATATGCGGTGGGTTTCCTTGAACTAATCGACCGCAGTAATAATTTATTTTAATGCAGGAACCGGATCTTTTCCTTTTGAACGGCAGTTTTTAACATAATTTCTAGGTAACTAAAAAATTTTAAACTTCGTATACTGGTAGAATGTGTTTCTAAAACATCATTTTCTCTTGGCTTTATTGAGAAAATTCTATAGGTTGTAATATATTTCGTCTAAAATTTCTTGCATTTCGGCAATTTTAACCAATCAATTACCTCCATTGACGTAAATAACATTCTGTGCATAATTAATATGTCCCTCGTTTAAGAAACAGATTGAGTTTATTTACATTTGTGTAGAAAAAAGATACCCTTCCCCCAACCCCTAACCCTAACCCTAACCCTAACTAACCCTAAATCTATAATAGATTGAAATGCAATAGATTGATACTAGGGTTATACTTATTAATTATGGGTGACAATTTCATACGATACCACTATAAAAACTTAGCGGTGCCGTATGAAATTGTCACCCATAATTATAACCCTAGTATCTGTGTAAGTTGCTACAACGTGGGACTGAACCCAAAACCGCGTGGTTGCAAAGCTAGCTTCTTAACTATACACATGTTCTTGCAATATATATATATATACATATATACAGAGAAAAAGAGAGAGAGAGAGAGAGAGATGATTTTATCTGGATTGATCATTGAACTCCACAGCAATAAAAAGATAAAAAAACGGGAGAGACAAAAAGCCATGTAATATTTAATAGTTTAGAGGCGGCCTACTGAGGTCCGTGATTTATCGACTGTGGTTACGAAAGGCACTCGGAAAGGAATCCATAAACATATTAAGATGAGAAGGCCGATTAAAGAATGTTTGAAGATCAAACTCAGATAAGAGCGTGACAAACTTATCCACGCACACACACACACACACAC
>NC_043015.1:41862159-41869659 GCF_006345805.1 Octopus sinensis
TGTGGATGAGAATATTTATTCGGCAAATGCCTGATGGAGCATATGCATGGGATAGAGGCAAGCTCAAGATCCATGGATATTAAAAATAATATTGAATAAGAATATCGTCGCAAAATGTACATGTGGTATGCAGAACGTATGGCGCAATGCATTAATAAAGAATAAAATTTTCCATCCATGCCATTTTCGTTATTACTATATATATATATATATATATATATATATATATATATATATATATATGCATGTATGTATGTATGTATGTATGTATGTATGTATTATGTATGTATGTATGTATATGTATGTATGTATAGTATATATGCACAATATATGTATGTATAGTATATACACATGAATATATATAGAATATATATGTATGTATAGTATGCATACATACATATATATGGATGAATTGTATATTATTATATATTGTTATATGTGTATCTATGATTATTATTATTATATTATTATTATGTATTATTGTTTTATTATTATTATTATGTTATTATTATTAGTATATTATTATATTATTATTATTATTAAATTATTATTATTATTATTATTATTATTAGTATATTATTATATTATTATTATTATTATTATTATTATTATTATTATTATTATCATCATCATTATTATTATTATTGCTGTTGAGTGGGGATGCAGGTTCTGGTAATGGATAGTATTTGAGATGCTGGAATAATGGTTGAAGCCAGCTCGCAATACCTTCAATAATTAATTAGGAAAAACGCAATAAAATATATTAAATACTTTGTCGTGAAAAGTACAAAGCATCAAATGCGCCGTTCGTAGGTTAAGTGATAACTGCAATATCGTGTGATGAATAACAACGTTGGTTTTAGAAAGAAAACGAAGCACAACTGTTTGGTATATAGGGACGTTACAAAAATATGTGACAATGGAGGGGAATTCTAAACAAGAGAGCAAATGCATAGATCACGGATGTGTTGTTGATGTGCTGTAAGGTGAGCGTAACTTCAGGTTGTGAAGAAGGGAGTCTCACGAATGCAGCTTCTGCTTTTGGCAATTATTGTCACACCATTTGCCTTGTGTTCGGATGACATTATCAGCGGCGAGAGGTGAGAGGGGAAGAGAGAGAGCGGGAGGGAGAAAGAAAGCAAGAGAGTGTGTGTGTTTGTGAGAGAGAGAGAAAGACAAATGGTCAGACTAACAGATGTTGCACAGGTATCTGTTGGTCCATGTTGTTTGAAACCTAGAAAGAGATATAAGTATACACTACATGCATGCATACATGCACATGCACACATATACATACGCATGTATATACCTGTATATATATTCCGAAAGGATGAAAGGCAAAGACGACCTCGGCGGAATTTGAACCCAGAACCTGAAGATGGACGAAATACCTATTTCTTTACTACCCACAAGGGGCTAAACAGAGAGAGGGCAAACAAGGACAGACAAACGGATTGAGTCGATTACATCGACCCCAGTGCGTAACTGGTACTTAATTTATCGACCCCGAAAGGATGAAAGGCAAAGTCGACCTCGGCGGAATTTGAACTCAGAACGTAGCGGCAGACGAAATACTGCTAAGCATTTCACTCGACGTGCTAACAATTCTACAGACTTACCGCCTTAGTTTTAACCAAATAATGCGAATCAGTTTGTTAGAAGCCTTATAGTTTGCCGTACTTTGCCCAAAACATTTGAATTTGAATAGTGAACTTTGGAAATGAAATGAAATTATTTGCCTCTTCGAATAAACATATTGAAGGCGATGCCCCAGCATGGCCATAGTCTAATGACAGAAACAAATAAAAGATAAAATACATATTGCACTAGAATTTCTGTACTGAATGACGTCTATTGCGGTAATTGGCCTGTACTGAAGAGATTTATATACTAAAACACTTAAGACGTCACCTGATATCACGAAATAAGGAAACGATATTAAGTAAAGACTAGAGAAAAGCATATGTCCCGAAGCTCATCACTCAGACAGATTAACAGCTGAAATATTTTCAATTTCGTTGTAAATTCGCTATATCTATAGGAAGACCATCTTTTACTGTGCAACAAATTTAATCAATATTCTGTGTAAACTATATTTTCAGAGATAGGTGACGGACTTGGATTTTTAAAAAAATGAGAAATATCAATGACGAAAAATGCATTTTCATGCTGTATAGATATCGATCATTCAAGTGTTCGATATTAATGAGTGTTCGCATTTTGATACATTCTCATGGAATGCTAAAAGTACTTTCTACATCTTTTTACTTACATTAAGGAAAATTAAACAAGGACAAATCGGGGGCAGTGATTCTAAGCATATTCATTTTAGAAATAGCAGCAAAAGCTTCCTTAATCCAATATTTTATCATCTTAATGAAATCTTGACACATTGAGTAAAATTCTTCTATGTCCGAAAATCTCAAATTGGACGCTCATAATTTGAATACATTAGCGTATATGAATACATTCAGATAAAGTATGGCCAGAACCAAGCCACTATCCCTCGCTATCAATAATGGATGCTTTATGCTCACATAAAAAATTGCTTTTAATTCGACTCGAAAGTTCTATATTTTAAAGGAGTGTGGAAGAGGAAAATTAGTTGAAAATACGTTTGTCAAGAGCCCTTCATAACGTATATGTAGTCAAATGCATTTACCGAAGTATTAAAAACGGGTTGTAGAATCAATTCCGTACATTTTATTTATTCGTGGATAGGACGATGCAGAATATATAGGAAGAGAATATATTTTAAAAAAACAATAAGCGAAGGAACCATTTTTAAAAATTCATCATTAGAATTATTGCAGTTCAACTAAGAATTCAGCAAGGTGTACACCACCATACAAAATAATGTATTGGTGTAATAAAGATTGAAAGTAATTCGTTATTATTTCATTATTTTTTTTCTGATGCTTTAAGAATTATGGAAATGAAAATATCGATGTATTAATGGTTTGGACTCTTAAAGCATACTTATCAGATCTCGAATGTATAGTCTGCTACATAAGCAAAGAAACAATAGAATCGACTGATATTCCCAAGATAAAAACTGAAAGTAAGATAATTGACATTACTAGTGGACCATTCAAATATAGTTATATACGTCAAACAGATATATACGCACATACACATTAAAATGTATGCGAAAGACGCTCAAAATCATTGCCGACCCACAACTGGGTGTTAAAAGATAACCACGTGATTATAATATAAATTGGGAAATTATAGACTGTGCACTATTATGCATAAATTCTTCTAAAATCTGTACTCTCTGCACTGCAGGTAAAGCCCACATAATCACGCAAAACACTTCTGCACGGATCAAGTAAAATCTTTCACGCCACACACAACTTCATTAAAAAATCCCAAGGTCAAATGAAAGAAGAAGCTTCACGTTCACGTGACCCACGAAGACACATACGGGATAAATGCGAAAGAATTATTGCACCTATACGCATCAAACTACGACAAGCTACTCAAATTAAACCCATATGTATGACGTTTATGTATATTCAAACAACAAAGAAGGTTTTGCCAATATATATACCCCACATGTACCTAAGCAAAAACAGTGAACAACAAACACACGGTAAACAATGAAGCTCTGGCCAAAATATCTCTCATATAGAGTCACGCATGCGTATAATATACACCGGGAGTCCTATAATTTATAACAAAGCATGCATGCTCTTCAGTGAATTAATCAAACAAAAAATATTTAATTAATATAAAAAACATCAATAATTTATACAAACTCAAACCAATCTCATTACGGATTTCTCAATACTCACTGAAACAAAATTCCAAGCAATTTAGGAAAAATTATTTAATTAGGCCATTCACACGATTGAAGAAATATATGAACGCAGATGTTCAACACGCAAAATATAACTAAAAAACAATGGAAGCAAATCTTGACCACAACATAATGATCCGCGTGCACGAACACAGAGAGAGAGAGAGGAAAGGACGTTCGATAAACGATTATTCATTAAAATATGCGTCAAACGAAATAAACAAAGCTAAACTCTTTAATTAGTGTAATAGGCACATTCTACAAGCTAAACCAAAGTCGCCCATGAGATTTACTTAAACGTTTTGTACGATGAGATGGAAACGATAGCAACCAAGTTGCGTAGTTAACTCTTTGACAACACAAACATTCATGTGGACATTTTTTTTATCATTTTCGTTTTCTGTTTCATTCGACTGTTGCCATGCAATGATGGGACACCACCTTTAAGAATTTTGGTCGAACCAATCAACACCAGTACTAGTTTTTTTTTTTGTCTTTTTCGGTCGGGTACATATTCTATGGGTCTCTTTTGCCCAACTGCAGGGTTACGGGGACGTAAACACCCAGACAAATACATACATATATGTGTGTGTGTGTGTGAGTACGTGTATATATATACAGATGGATATATATATATATATATATATATATATATATATATATATATATATATATATATATTATATATATAAGAGAATGATGGAAAGATGGCGGATAGAATATTTGAAGGTGAAACAGTTACAGAAAATCATGAAGCAATGCTTTCTTCTTCCCCTATTCGTACAACACTTATACACACTTATATACACACCCTAAGAAAGACACGAACACAGCCTTCTTTACAATAAACGCGTACATGAACTGATATATATATATAACTTAAGACTGTCAGGGATTGATGATGATGATGAGCAGAAAAAGAAAAAGATGAAAAAAAACACGACAACGTCGATGTAGTTGATGTTACTGCTTAACTCCACTTCAGTATCCACTATTAGTTGTATAATCATAATGCATGTCAGTGTTTGAACATCTCATACTTGCCTTTCCTTTTTCTTTTCAGCGGGTAACTTCTGTCTAAACACTGCATTCTCTTATCTATTTCATGAAGATAACACTTTCAAGAGCCTAGTATATTATTTCGGTATCATTCGGTTGAAACACGACGTAGAAACACTTTCGTTTGTTTCATAAATTAGCATTTGTTTGTTTTGATGAGATACCGAATTAACGCACCTGAAGGTGTTACCTGGTTTTGCTAGGTTATTATTAGTTTTGTGATTGAAATATCTTTTGAAGATTCTCATGTTCGTGTTTACACTTCGACAGAAGTTATCGTCTCTTGTTTAGCATCTCTACAAGTGGCGTGAATTGTTAAGGCTACATGTGAACACCTAGAAAGATCTGACGAGGCAAACGCATAAATATTCTAAGCGTTACTCATCGTTAAACATAAAATCATCACTCTTGCACGCCAGATATGTGTGTATATATATACACACACACACACATATATATACATATATATATACACACACATATATATATACATATATATACACACATAATATATACATACATATATGTGTGTGGGTGTATATGTGTATATGTGTATATATATATATATATATATACTATGTATGTGTGTGTATGTGTGTGTATGTTTGTGTATGTGTGTGCATGTGTGCGTGTTTGTGTATGCGTGTATGTGCGTGTGTGGCTATGATGTATATGTAAATATATATATATATATATATATAAATAGATGGATAGATGTATAAATAGATGGAGAAGGAGATAGATAGATAGATAGGTAGGTAGATAGATAGATAGGTTGCTAGGTAACTAGGTAGGTAGGTAGGTAGTTAGGTAGATAGGTAGACAGATGCACATACAAATTGTTATAAATTGCATATTTTGTGGTCATGCGTATATAATATATATATATATATGAATATGTATTCATATATATGTGTACGTATATATATATATATATATATATATCTATATATATATATATATTATATATATATATATATATATATCCACACACAGATTGGGAAAGAGAATGATGGAAAGATGGCGGATAGAATATTTGAAGGTGAAACAGTTACAGAAAATCATGAAGCAATGCTTTCTTCTTCCCCTATTCGTACAACACTTATACGCACTTATATACACACCCTAAGAAAGACACGTACACGGCCTTCTTTACAATAAACGCGTACATGAACTGATAATAACCAATAAACTTAATAGACACATATTTAATCCTACTGAGGGACTATATCGTTTTGGTGCTTCTTTTATTACTAAATCGCGTTCGCCATGTTTTCAGCACGGAAATGATTTAAAACGAGTTATAATGTATTCACGTTAAGAATGAAATTATTTGTTATTTCTAATTTCGGAAGCTGAATGTTGACGTGATTGGGTCCGATACAACATAAGAACGTAACATAAGAGTCGGTCTGTCCTTCAGCTCTAACTAGCGAAGGTTTTTTGACTATGGTCATATATTCAGAATAAAATTGCGATCAAATTTAGTCGTTCATTTTATGAGCGACGAACTACGAATGTAGTGCTTTGAACGGAAGATGAAAATGAGATAGCAAGGCAAAAGGGGGACATATTTCTTGTTTCAAATATGAATGGAGTGCCAGAACATATGCGAACGAAAAAATATGAGTATTTTGCTCGGCGTGCACACGGCTCGAAAATTTGAGGGAGGGGCCAATTGATTAGATTGACCCCAGTACGCAACTGGTACTTAATTGACGCTGAAAGAATGAAAGGCAAAGTCAACCTCGGCCGAACCGCTAAGTTACGGGTAGGTAAACACATCAACACCGATTGTCAAGCGTTGGTGGGGTAAACACAGACACACAAATACACATATATATACATATATATATATATATATATATATCGCCATGATAGATCGTTAGCCACAACGCACATTTTTATCTCTCCTTGTTTTTCTGTGTCCCTTTCTGTAGAAGAGCGTAGGCTCGAAACGTAAAAGACTTTTTCAATTCCCGAGCAATATGTATATATATATATATATATATAATATATATATATACGATGAGGCTTCTTTCCGTTTCCGTCTACCAAATCCACTCACAAGGCTCTGGTTTTCCCAAGGCTATAGCAGAAGGCACATGCCCAAGGTGCCAAGCAGTGGGACTGAAGCCGGAACCATGTTGATAAGGAAGCTTCTAATCACACACACACAATCACACACACGCACATAAACACGCATATATATGTATATATAGATTATATTCAAATACGTAGTGATAGAAAGTAAAGTGTCAAACATAGCACGACTTAGTTTTCCCTTTGTTGCTGTATATATATATTATGCAAGTCAACAGATATCTGGAAGTGATATCTATCGCTCTAATGCGATTCCCAAATGTATTAATGGAAACTACGTAATCGAAAGTCTATTCCGTTCTTTTATAACTTCTGCTCATATATTTTATTACAGAGGATGTCAACGCTAATGTTTCTTATACGATGCTTTGGGAGATATGTATCTGCGTACGTGTCTCATTAGCCACGCGAGTATACATATCAACATTTATATTTACATACGGACACACATACGCACATATGTACACGAGCATACATTATGCACATATACGTATTTATGCTGAGAGCCCCTTCGGTGATGACTGACCGTGGGATTG
>NC_043015.1:41874659-41887159 GCF_006345805.1 Octopus sinensis
CTTCAGGTTATACAACAACCACTAATCTGAAAGAAAGTATCGTTTAATCATTGCCGCTCGTTTCTCCTAACCTTTTAAATAGTGTTTCTCAATACGAACGTCTTGAGCACATCGTTTCTCTCTATTTTCCTTTCATTTTTATTTCATACGATCATGCATGATACCTAATTTCTGGCCAGGGATAAAACTAATTAAGATAGGATCTTGAAAAATAGGGTAGATTTGAACTAGTTGCTCTCCGTGTATCTGACCCCATTTCTCTGCAAATTCTAATGCACTTCTCAAAATAAGGGAGATTTGAACTAGTTGCTCTCCGTGTATCTGACCCCATTTTTCTACAAATTCTAATGTACTTCTCAAAATTTCACTTGCTCCCCCCATGGCCGTTGGTGAGCTGGACATCTATTTCTTTCTGTGCGTGGTTATATGTTTAAAATTTAATTGAGGATGGCGGATATTTGCCATGATGTAATGTAAGGATGCGGCAATAAAATGTTCCTGAAACAGCTGTTCTGAACCATAAATACCGTTCGTGGTCTTCTTTGATATGTATGTGTGTGTGGTGTGTGTGTGTTGCGAGTGCGTGGGTGTGTGTGCTTATATATATATATGTGTGTATGCGTGAGTTTGTGTGTGAGTGTGTGTGAGCATTCGTATATCGACATATATGTATGTACATATGTATATCATTGTATACGTGTTTCCACCACCACCACCACCAACATCGTCATCGCCAGCACCACCATCACCAACACCACCATCACTAACGCCACTATCTCCAGCTCCGTCGCCACCATTACTACCACTGCCAACACCTACACAGCCATCACTATTATACATGAATCCGGGCAGTAGTATTACATCTAATTACTTATTTGATCGAATACCTTTGAGATGCACGAGTGAAAGCAAGGAATGCCGGTGGGATTTAAAACTGGAGAGAGAGAGTAATTTGACGAAACGAAATGCATTGAAGCTTTTTGTTTATTGTGGAATTCTAATGAATGGAACTCTTGTAACCTTCAGGAATGCTTAACGTATGGTAAATTGCTTATAAATACAATCTGGAAAGCCTAACGATCGGTAGAACGAAAGAAAAACATACTAACAAAAATGGTAAAACAAAGAAAAAACATACTAACAAAAATGGTAAAACAAAGAAATAAATTTCTTAAGCAAATGAAGAATATAAAAATCACGAAAATACATGCCATGCAACAATGATACCAAGCGTCAGCAAGAAAACAAAAAAAATTTGAACAAAAAGTAATTTAAAATATTGAATTTTAAGCATAAATTACTTAAAAATAAAGCAAAAAAGATGCATAACATTATTATAATCCAAACATAATGGGAATATGAAATTTTAGATTGTGAATTTTACTAATTTTCTATTCATTTTTTTCGACCGTTTAAACAATGTTATTAAGCGAACATTTTAATCTGTAATATTTATTTATTTAATAAAAAGTTAATTGGTTTACACAGAGCAACAACAACAGCAACAACAACTAAGATATGAAAGCAAAGAACTTCTACATTTGTTACATAGTATAAAAGTTCGAAACAGAATTTCTGATCGTAAAAGCACTTATTGTCTTTCTCCTCCTAATTCCCTGAGTTATATGCACCCGTGCTCTCTGACACCATTTTCCATGCTATCCGTTATTCTATCTATCCAACCATTCATCTATCTATCTATCTATCTATCTATCTATCTATCTATCTATCTATCTATCTATCTATCTATCTATCTATCTATCTATCTATCTATCTATCTATCTATCTATCTATCTATCTATCTATCTATCTATCTATCTCTATCTATCTATCTCTATCTATGTATCTAACTATTTAACTATCCATCTATCTATCTACACACCCACACACACACACATATGTCTAGTCGGCCTTTCTGTCCATCCATCCATCCATTCATCCATCCTTCCATCCACATACATACACACATACATACACACACACATACATACATACATACATACATATGTCTATCTGTCTATCTGTTGGTCGGCCTTCCTGTCTATATTGATTTGTGTATGTCTCAATGTATCTATCTATGTACCTATCAACTCACACTCTATCTACCCATGCATGTATCTATCTATCTATCTATCTATCTATCTATCTATCTATCTATCTATCTATCTATCTATCTATCTATGCATGTATCTATCTATCTATCTATCTATCTATCTATCTATCTATCTATCTATCTATCTATCTATCTATCTATCTATCTATCAATCTATCTATCTATCATCTATCTATCTATCTATCTATCTATCTATCTATCTACCTACCTATCTATTCACCTATCTATCTTCCTAGATCTTTGTCAACTCTTAAAACCATCGTTTTGGCTGTTTATCTTTATAGCACCAGCCTGTATATCTCTTAAGTTCCCCTCTCATTACTCCCACTATATCATGGAGTATGTGTTTGCATGTGTGTGTGTGAGGGGTGCGTGTGTGCGTGTGCGCGTGTGTTTGCATTTGGGTGTGAGGTTCTCCCGCTTATTCTTGAACTTATTGTCCAGTATCAATGTGATGTTTAGCAACTAATCAATCATTGACTGTATATGTGGATGTATGTAATATGTATGTATTTATGCATGAATGTATGTGAGTGTATGTGTGTGTGTGTGTGGTGTGTGTGTGTGTGTGCCCGAACACCTGTGTGTGCGTGTGTATGCTAGTTCATTTGTGTTTCTGTGTGTATGCGTGTGTGTTTGTATCTGCTTAACGCCTCATTGCCATCGTCCGTTCGTTTTGCCTCTGAGGAAATATAATGGATTAAACCGGAACATTCGGCACGGAACCGGCAGATTTTGAGGGTAGGAAGCGTCGATTATAGGGACCGCAGAACGGAACTGGTACTTTTCTTATCGACCCCGAAAGGATGGCAGGCAAATTTGACCTTGACTGGATTAGAACTCACAATGTAAAGATAGACGAAAAACCTATTTCTTTACTACCCACAAGGGGCTAAACACCGGGGAGATAAACAAGAACAGACAGACAGATTAAGTCGATTATATCGACCCCAGTGCGTCACTGGTACTTAATTTATCGACCCCGAAAGGATAAAATGCAAAGTCGACCTCGGCGGAATTTGAACTCAGAACGTAGCGGCAGACAAAATACCTATTTCTTTACTACCCACAAGGGGCTAAACATAGAGGGGACAAACAAGGACAGACAAACGGATTAAGTCGATTACATCGACCCCCAGTGCGTAACTGGTACTTAATTTATCGACCCCGAAAGGATGAAAGGCAAAGTCGACCTCGGCGAAATTTTGAACTCAGAACGTAACGGCAGACAAAATACCTATTTCTTTACTACCCACAAGGGGCTAAACATAGAGGGGAAAAACAAGGACAGACAGACGGATTAAGTCGATTACATCGACCCCCAGTGCGTAACTGGTACTTAATTTATCGACCCCGAAAGGATGAAAGGCAAAGTCGACCTCGGCGAAATTTTGAACTCAGAACGTAACGGCAGACAAAATACCTATTTCTTTACTACCCACAAGGGGCTAAACATAGAGGGGAAAAACAAGGACAGACAGACGGATTAAGTCGATTACATCGACCCCAGTGCGTAACTGGTACTTAATTTATCGACCCCGAAAGGATGAAAGGCAAAGTCGACCTCGGCGGAATTTGAACTCAGAACGTAACGGCAGTCGAAATACCGCTAAGTATTTCGCCCGGCGTGCTAACGTTTCTGCCAGCTCGCCACCCTGGATAATAATAATAAGACTGGGCAACAACTTAAAAATTTGTCATGCTATTTAAACTTTTTCAGCGGATTTAGGGTAATTTTAGGGTGCTGAAACCGAATCTGACTTCAGTTTTCAGACAGCACGGGTAGTTTTTTTTAGTTATTCACAGCATCAGATTCTCCAACCAATTGATAATATTGACAAAGTAGCAGGCTATTTGCTTTCGATTTTCATACATATATTCATCACTGAAATAAAAGTAAGTGCCGGTAGAGGCAAATGTATGCTGCCTTTTAAATTGCCATACAAGATGAGGATTTATTTTACATTGTCATCGCTGTAATTATAGTAAAGTTCTCCTCACAGTAGGCTATCTGTATTAGGAGCTGGCAGAAACATTAGCACGCCGGGCGAAATGCTATGCGGTATTTCGTCTGCCGCTACGTTCTGAGTTCAAATTCCGCCGAGATCGACTTTGCCTTTCATCCTTTCGGGGTCGATTAAATAAGTACCAGTTACGCACTGGGGTCGATATAATCGACTTAATCCGTTTGCTTGTCCTTGTTTGTCCTCTCTGTGTTTAGCCTCTTGTGGGTAGTAAAGAAATAGGTATTTCGTCTGCCTTTACGCTCTGATTTCAAATTCCGTCGAGGTCGACTTTGCCTTTTATCCTTTCGGGGGTCGATTAAATAAGTACAAGTTACGCACTGGGGTCGATATAATCGACTTAATCCGTTTGTCCGTGAATGGCAAAATCGACCTCGGCGGAATTTGAACTCAGAACGTAGCGGCAGACGAAATACTGCTAAGCATTTTTCCCGGGCGTGCTAACTATTCTGCCAGCTCGCTGCGTCGGATAATAATAATAATAATAATAATAATAATAATAATAATAATATAATAATAATAATAATAATGATGATGATGATGATGATGATGATGATGATGATTGATAATAAATATAATAATAATAATAATAATAATAATGATAATAATAATGATAATAATAATAATAATAATAATAATAATAATAATAATAATAATAATAATAATAATAAGGATTGCAAAATCTCGTAGGATGCAATGATTCAGTGTGATCGCCAGATTAAACTTCGAATACCTCACATCGTAGTAGTGAACAGAAAATAAAACAAAAATAATCATTACTGGTAATTGACATAGCATGTCCTGGTGACAACGGGATTGAAGAGAAAGAAGAAGAAAAAGTCAACAACGAAGATGAATTGATGAAAAGGGAAATACGCTGGTCGTGGGCAGTGGAGGAAGTGGACAGGATACTAATGGTGTTTGGTGCGCTTCGAAGTATCGGTATTCATCTACTAACATAGCTCAAAAAAGATTGGAACGAGTGTAAAGATAGAACACCTAAGAACAAAATCATGAATACTTTGGCTTGTAAGAAACCTTCGCAGAGTTTTTGAAACGTAATCGGTAAACAAGAGTCACTTTAGTCTGCTGGCTGTGAAGAGCAGACACTATCCATCACACTCAAAATACAGCTGAGATTTTTCATGATATATTAATAGGCATCGTCGACAATAAAAATGCAAAGATCCTATGGGATTTTATGATTAGGTGCGACCGTGAGATAAAGAATTGGAAGCCGGACATAGTCTTAATTGAGAAAGAAAACAAACTATGCTGGATCATAGATTTATCATGCCCAGGTGACAATAAGGTATGTGGATGACTAAAAGCGGTTTAAAACCAGAAACGGAGGCTCTGATCTGTGCTGCCGAAGAGCAAGCACTAACAACAAACTACATAAAATACAGAATAGACAACACAGCAGAAAGTGATGAGTGCAGAATATGTGGAAAAAACGGTGAAATCATATGGCATATTACCAGCCAATGTATGCCACTCGCCCAGAAGGAATATATGAGATGTTACGACAATATAGCTAGGATTGTCCATTGGACACTTTGCAACAAGTATGGACTTGACAGAGCAAATAATTGGTACGACTACAAACCTGAGGGCATCGTCGAAAATAGAAAGGCAAAGATCCTATGGAGTTTTATGATTCAGTGTGACCATGAGATAGAGAATAGAAAATGTGTGTGGTGTTGCAGTTAATGCCTCTCTGTTTCATATTGTCTTCATAGCAGCTAACTGTTAATTCGCCATCATAACTATAGACCGCTTTGTTAAACAATGGCTTTGTCTGATTATCTGCTGTACAGAAAGATCCAATATTTTGAAGATGTTTCAAGAGAGTGGGGATTGAAATCCATGATTATTCGTTTCAGTGGGTTTTCTCATTTGGATAATCTGTAACGATCACTGGTAACGTTCTCAGGGTTTCAAGAAATGTCCAATGGTTTTACATATTGAAGGTTTATATCTAAAGGTAACTCGTCTCTAATTTTTAAGAGGTGCAGGAGTGGCTGTGTGGTAAGTAGCTTGCTTACCAACCACATGATTCCGGGTTCAGTCCCACTGCGTGGCACCTTGGGCAAGTGTCTTCTACTATAGCCTCGGGCCGACCAAAGCCTTGTGAGTGGATTTGGTAGACGGAAACTGAAAGAAGCCCCTCATATATACATATATATATATATGTGTGTGTGTGTGTGTGTGTTTGTATGTCTATGTTTTTCCCCCCAACATCGCTTGACAACCGATGCTGGTGTGTTTACGTCCCCGTACCTTGTGGTTCGGCAAAAAGAGCCCGATAGAATAAGTACTAGTCTTACAAAGAATAAGTCCTGGGGTCGAGTTGCTCGACTAAAGGCGGTGCTCCAGCATGGCCACAGTCAAATGACTGAAACAAGTAAAAGAGAAAAGAGAAAGAGAGAGGTTTGACCGGGGTCTTTACATAACTTGCACATTTGGGGTTGATGACATTGTGTTAAACTATGAGTCTTTTGTCTTGATATGAAACGATTTTGTGCTTAAGCATTTTTATATATCTACATGTGTGTTTGTGTGTCAGTGTGTCTGTCCGAGCGTGCAAGCGCGTGTGTGGGTGTGTTTGTCTGACTTTCTGAAAAGAAGAATCATTGTTGCTTAAAAATGGAATTCGATAATTTGCGTACAAGATTGAAATATGTTCTGCGCTCGATATGATTAAATATAATTTTTGAAGGTTGCGAAACAGTAGCACCGCAGACCAATAACTGAAACCAGTAAATGGATGACATAATGTTTTCCCGTATACACACACACACACACGTACACGCAATACAACACAACGTAACATATACACACACTCACACACACATACGTGTATAGGTACATACACATGTACACGCACATGTATATATTCATGTAATATATATGTGTATATATATGCGTATATATATATATATATATATGAGTGGCCTGCTCGCTTAGCCAGCGGGATGGCGTCATTTGAAGGCTAAAGCAATGGGAAGCGCATTGTGACCAGCGATGTGTAGCAACATCTGATAGCCTGGTCGGTCACGGTGATATATATATATGTGGCGGTGCCCCACCATGGGCACAGCACGTGAGCTGAAACTAGATAACATAAATAAAAATAAAATAAATATATATATGTATATATATATGAGTATATATTTATACGCATATATATAGATTATTGCATACATACATACATACGCACACACACACACACACACACACACACACACATATATATGTGTGTGTGTGTAATTCATTGATGTGCATGTATGTGCTATGTAAGGATGTACACATATTTATATGAATTTACTAAATAGATCTTTTACATTTAGAAGTATATATATGTATGTATAAATATATATATATACATATATTTATATAATAGAAATATTAAAATTACTAAGTCTCTCTAAAAGAGAACAACGGCAGCGTTCCCGGAAAATATTAGTTATCGCCATACTAATATGGCATTCTTATAAAAATAAGATAAAGCTGACCACTTATTAGCTCCATGAGGCCATCGCCTTAAGTTAGTTATTTGATACACAAACTGTATCCATATAACCTTTGAACAGGGAGGTCAGTCGCTCCACACTACTTGGCCGGCAGCTACAGACGCGTTTCGGGGTATTGCCCCTTTTCAATGCAGCGTAGCCAAACCAGTAGGTGTCGCTTCCGACAATCTCTGTTCAAGGTTTTATTTACCTAGCTTCGGTGGAATACATCCACTTGTTTTCAATAATAGAAATATTAAAATTACTAAGTCTCTCTAAAAGAGAACAACGGCAGCGTTCCCGGAAAATATTAGTTATCGCCATACTAATATGGCATTCTTATAAAAATAAGAATAAAGCTGACCACTTATTAGCTCCATGAGGCCATCGCCTTAAGTTAGCTATTTGATACACAAACTGTATCCATATAACCTTTGAACAAGGGAGGTCAGTCGCTCCACACTACTTGGCCGGCAGCTACAGACGCGTTTCGGGGTATTGCCCCTTTTCAATGCAGCGTAGCCAAACCAGTAGGTGTCGCTTCCGACAATCTCTGTTCAAAGGTTTTATTTACCTAGCTTCGGTGGAATACATCCACTTGTTTTCAATAATAGAAATATTAAAATTACTAAGTCTCTCTAAAAGAGAACAACGGCAGCGTTCCCGAAAATATTAGTTATCGCCATACTAATATGGCATTATTATAAAAATAAGAATAAAGCTGACCACTTATTAGCTCCATGAGGCCATCGCCTTAAGTTAGCTATTTGATACACAAACTGTATCCATATAACCTTTGAACAAGGGAGGTCAGTCGCTCACACTACTTGGCCGGCAGCTACAGACGCGTTTCGGGGTATTGCCCCTTTTCAATGCAGCGTAGCCAAACCAGTAGGTGTCGCTTCCGACAATCTCTGTTCAAAGGTTTTATTTACCTAGCTTCGGTGGAATACATCCACTTGTTTTCAATAATAGAAATATTAAAATTACTAAGTCTCTCTAAAAGAGAACAACGGCAGCGTTCCGGAAAATATTAGTTATCGCCATACTAATATGGCATTCTTATAAAAATAAGAATAAGCTGACCACTTATTAGCTCCATGAGGCCATCGCCTAAGTTAGCTATTTGATACACAAACTGTATCCATATACCTTTGAACAAGGGAGGTCAGTCGCTCCACACTACTTGGCCGGCAGCTACAGACGCGTTTCGGGGTATTGCCCCTTTTCAATGCAGCGTAGCCAAACCAGTAGGTGTCGCTTCCGACAATCTCTGTTCAAAGGTTTTATTTACCTAGCTTCGGTGGAATACATCCACTTGTTTTCAATAATAGAAATATTAAAATTACTAAGTCTCTCTAAAAGAGAACAACGGCAGCGTTCCCGGAAAATATTAGTTATCGCCATACTAATATGGCATTCTTATAAAAATAAGAATAAAGCTGACCACTTAGTAATTTTAATATTTCTATTATTGAAAACAAGTGGATGTATTCCACCGAAGCTAGGTAAATAAAACCTTTGAACAGAGATTGTCGGAAGCGACACCTACTGGTTTGGCTACGCTGCATTGAAAAGGGGCAATACCCCGAAACGCGTCTGTAGCTGCCGGCCAAGTAGTGTGGAGCGACTGACCTCCCTTGTTCAAAGGTTATATGGATACAGTTTGTGTATCAAATAGCTAACTTAAGGCGATGGCCTCATGGAGCTAATAAGTGGTCAGCTTTATTCTTATTTTTATAAGAATGCATATTAGTATGGCGATAACTAATATTTTCCGGGAACGCTGCCGTTGTTCTCTTTTAGAGAGACTTAGTAATTTTAATATTTCTATTATTGAAAACAAGTGGATGTATTCCACCGAAGCTAGGTAAATAAAACCTTTGAACAGAGATTGTCGGAAGCGACACCTACTGGTTTGGCTACGCTGCATTGAAAAGGGGCAATACCCCGAAACGCGTCTGTAGCTGCCGGCCAAGTAGTGTGGAGCGACTGACCTCCCTTGTTCAAAGGTTATATGGATACAGTTTGTGTATCAAATAGCTAACTTAAGGCGATGGCCTCATGGAGCTAATAAGTGGTCAGCTTTATTCTTATTTTTATAAGAATGCCATATTAGTATGGCGATAACTAATATTTTCCGGGAACGCTGCCGTTGTTCTCTTTTAGAGAGACTTAGTAATTTTAATATTTCTATTATTGAAAACAAGTGGATGTATTCCACCGAAGCTAGGTAAATAAAACCTAACCTTTGAACAGAGATTGTCGGAAGCGACACCTACTGGTTTGGCTACGCTGCATTGAAAAGGGGCAATACCCCGAAACGCGTCTGTAGCTGCCGGCCAAGTAGTGTGGAGCGACTGACCTCCCTTGTTCAAAGGTTATATGGATACAGTTTGTGTATCAAATAGCTAACTTAAGGCGATGGCCTCATGGAGCTAATAAGTGGTCAGCTTTATTCTTATTTTTATAAGAATGCCATATTAGTATGGCGATAACTAATATTTTCCGGGAACGCTGCCGTTGTTCTCTTTTAGAGAGACTTAGTAATTTTAATATTTCTATTATTGAAAACAAGTGGATGTATTCCACCGAAGCTAGGTAAATAAAACCTTTGAACAGAGATTGTCGGAAGCGACACCTACTGGTTTGGCTACGCTGCATTGAAAAGGGGCAATACCCCGAAACGCGTCTGTAGCTGCCGGCCAAGTAGTGTGGAGCGACTGACCTCCCTTGTTCAAAGGTTATATGGATACAGTTTGTGTATCAAATAGCTAACTTAAGGCGATGGCCTCATGGAGCTAATAAGTGGTCAGCTTATTCTTATTTTTATAAGAATGCCATATTAGTATGGCGATAACTAATATTTTCCGGGAACGCTGCCGTTGTTCTCTTTTAGAGAGACTTAGTAATTTTAATATTTCTATTATTGAAAACAAGTGGATGTATTCCACCGAAGCTAGGTAAATAAAACCTTTGAACAGAGATTGTCGGAAGCGACACCTACTGGTTTGGCTACGCTGCATTGAAAAGGGGCAATACCCCGAAACGCGTCTGTAGCTGCCGGCCAAGTAGTGTGGAGCGACTGACCTCCTCTTGTTCAAAGGTTATATGGATACAGTTTGTGTATCAAATAGCTAACTTAAGGCGATGGCCTCATGGAGCTAATAAGTGGTCAGCTTTATTCTTATTTTTATAAGAATGCCATATTAGTATGGCGATAACTAATATTTTCCGGGAACGCTGCCGTTGTTCTCTTTTAGAGAGACTTAGTAATTTTAATATTTCTATTATTGAAAACAAGTGGATGTATTCCACCGAAGCTAGGTAAATAAAACCTTTGAACAGAGATTGTCGGAAGCGACACCTACTGGTTTGGCTACGCTGCATTGAAAAGGGGCATACCCCGAAACGCGTCTGTAGCTGCCGGCCAAGTAGTGTGGAGCGACTGACCTCCCTTGTTCAAAGGTTATATGGATACAGTTTGTGTATCAAATAGCTAACTTAAGGCGATGGCCTCATGGAGCTAATAAGTGGTCAGCTTTATTCTTATTTTTATAAGAATGCCATATTAGTATGGCGATAACTAATATATTTTTATATATATATATATAATATATATATATTATAATATATATATATATATATATAATACTTCCAAATGTAAAAGATGTATTTAGTAAATTCATATAAATATATGTGTACATCCTTACATAGCACATACATGCACATCAATGAATTATTCTTACGTATTCTCTGTATCATATGCTACACACAAGACCTTTTTCCAGCCAAAATTCTAAATCCTCGAACTTAGTTTAATAAGACCCTTATTCTCTATACCCTGCATTACTTTTTAATGGAAAACATCGACTTTCGGGAATCAATATATTGGACCGACTAAACAACAGCTTCATGTCAGAGTGAAAGAACATCTTCAGAAGGCCAGAACATCCAGCGCCGTATTCCAACACCACCAACACTGCGATGGAGAATTCTCCACCCGGATATTGTCCAGGGAAATTGATGCCTTCAACCTCAGAATAAAGGATGCACACTTCATTAGGTAGAAGGCGTCCAGCTTCAACCGCCGGAACGAACTTGAGGGTTGAAAATTTATTTACTGCCTCCGGAACCCCTCACCAACTCCAGCAATAATAACCATGTAAAGTGTTAAGTCCAATGAAGGATTATAGATCTGGAAGCGCTCACTTCATCGATTAACCCCAGAACTAGTAACAAGGGGCTACACAGAGACCACGCGGCACCAGTAGGTCCCTCTCTCTCTCTCTATTTATATATATATATATATATATCTGTCTGTCTATCTACTTATCTATCTTCCTCTGAAAAACCGCTAAACCGTTTAACTTTTGATATTTTGTACTTCTTATCTATCTATCTATCTATATATCTATCTATCTATCTATCTATCTATCTATCTATCTATCTATCTATCTATCTATCTATCTGTCTGTCTATCTATCTATCTATCTATCTATCTATCTATCTATCTATCTATCTATCTGTCTATCTATCTGTCTATCTCTCTATATATATATCATAAACCGCTAAAGTTTTAAACTTTCTAAACTTTTGAACGGTTGAAATTCGACGACAAAAATTAATAAAACTTTCTCCGTGTATTGAAACGAAGATTTCTAAAAACCTCCCCACTGTCCACACGTCATATAATATAGCTATATTTATATCTTAGCTTGTCATATTTTCATTTTAAATTAATTTTCTAATTTTAGAGAGTGTTTTAATATTTTCCTCTTTTAATTTTTTTTTTCTCATTTCTCATTTCTTTTTCATTCTCCATTTTTCAATTTTTCAACTTTTCGC
>NC_043015.1:41889659-41892159 GCF_006345805.1 Octopus sinensis
ATTTTACTGAACTTTTTTTTAATTTACCTTTCATCTATACTTATTACTGTATTTATACATGTGTCTTTGTGGTTATGTTGGCTGTCCACCACGGTTTGACAACCGGTTCCGGTTTATTTACGTCCCCTCAATCAGATTTGAAAATAAATATCTGGGGGCGAGTTGTACGACTAAACAATTCAAGGCATTGCCCCAAATACAGCTTCGGTCCCACGACTGAAGTAAGTAAAAAGATGGAGTGTAAAAAAATAATTGTCTTTAATATGTTAACGGTAAATTTTAGAGATATTTAGCTGCTATGTTCAGCAGGACAAACAGTCACAAGAAAAATCGAGTGTTCCGCTCGGGATGTAATCGATATTGCAATATATTGAGACAATATGATTAGAATTAAAGAACAAAGACTGTCGAGAGAGAGAGAAATATCAAGAACTGTTGCGACAGATTGCGAATATTTGGTCGTCACTAAAGGAAGTAAATGTAATAAAAATGGAGATAGAATTTGGAGGAATTTCGTTTAATATGGTAGCGAAATGGTTACTGGTACAGCAGGATTCAAATTTAGAAGAATCTACTGTCTAGATATTTTAGCCAAACTTGGTATCTCCAATTCGGTTTTTGTGCTAACCCTCACCTATTGTGCAGATATTGGATAATGATTTGAAAGTGTGGAATTGCTAATACAAACGGCCGACCCAGGGTTCCTCCGAAGTATCCCTGGAGTGACGCTACTGGATAGCGTGCATAGAAAAGAGATCAGAGGGACCCTCAGTTTCGAGTCGTATTGAGATGCCACGACTCCGAAAATAGTGGGCATTTCGTTGCTGTGTCGCCGGAAATAATCACAAGACATATTTTTGAAGCCGAGCCAACTAGCAGGAAACCTATTGGTTGACCAACAACGAGATGTTTGGATGATATCCTTAGTTTTAATTGGTCAAGCTGGGAATGCAGCTGGAAAGAGTAATGACGGTTACGTTTCCTAATAGGACCAGTTCTCAACTGGTACTTAGTTTATCGACCCCGGAAGGTATGATAGGCAAACTTAACCTTTTGCAGGATTTGAACTCAGAAACTAAAGACGGACAAAGATCCGGTGTAGGATCGATTCTGTTAGACATTCGTCTTAAATCTGGAAGGAATATTACAAGACATTCTAGCATATTCTCCGACGCCCCGATGAATCTGCCCGTTCGGTTACATGCGTTTGAGTGCGTGTATATATGTATCATATTTCTTTATTGCCCAAAAGGGGCTAAACATAGAAGGGACAAACAAGGACAGACAGAGAGATTAAGTCGATTACATCGACCCCAGTGCGTAACTGGTACTTAATTTATCGACCCAGAAAGGATAAAAGGCAAAATCGACCTCGGCGGAGTTTGAACTCAGAATATAAAGACAGACGTAATACTGCTAAGCATTTCGCCCGGCGTGCTAACGTTTCTTATTTCTTTATTGCCCACAAGGGACTAAACTTAGAGGGGACAAACAAGGACAGACAAAAGGATTAAGTCGATTACAACTACCCCAGTGCGTAACTGGTACTTAATATATCGACCTCGAAAGGATGAAAGGCAAAGTCGACCTCGGCGGAATTTGAACTCAGAACGTAGCGGCAGACGAAATACCTATTTCTTAACTGCCCACAAGGGGTTAAACACAGAGGGGACAAACAAGGACAGACAAACGGAATAAGTCGATTACATCGACCCCAGTGCGTAACTGGCACTTAATTTATCGACCCAGAAAGGATGAAAGGCAAAGTCGACCTCGGCGGAATTTGAACTCAGAACGTAGCGACACGCGAAATACCGCTAAGCATTTCACCCGGCGTGCTAACGTTTCTGCCAGCTCGCCGCGTGTATATATGTATCTATACACACACACATACACACACACACACACACACACACACACACACACAAACACGCACGCACGCACGCACACTCACACACACAAACACGCATAGACACAGTAGAGATATATAATTTCGGTTTATATATTATGGGCGCTTATTTTAATTATCGCGCAGCGATGACAAGAATAAGAACATTGTCATCAAATGTACCATAAACTAAGAACACGGAGAAACATATCAAACGCAAATAATTAAATAATTAACGACTCTGCTGCAACGTATGGAAGCGTGAGCTGTTATCTCGATGCAGATGCATCTAAAACCTGAAGGTTTCATTAGGTGTTAAGCATATTAGATGCGACCCTCATTAACAAGCTTGTTACGATTGACGTTAATGAATAAAGTCAAACACAGAATCTTGGAAGATATAACATTGTTAAAATTTAGTTTCAAACAATAATAGTTTAGAATCCGAATATTAGCTTGATGTATACTAAGTGTTATTTCCTTTTACATCGCTTGTTAGTTTGAAATGTGTCTTATCAGGATACAAGTAATGGCAGTTACCGATGTAATTATCATTAATGTTTCACTGTTTGTCGATTTGACTCATCTCGCCACGTCCGATGTTGTTCGGAA
>NC_043015.1:41897159-41902543 GCF_006345805.1 Octopus sinensis
TGGAAATATATATATATATGTATTGGTCCGTATGTCTAAGTTCAACAAAAAAGAGTACTCAATCTAACACACACATACACACACACATATATGTATATGTATATATATATATATATATATATATAATAATAATAAATATTAGGGAATAAATCCAAATTTACAGGGAAAATCAGATTTAGGATTGAATCCAATTTTATAGTAAAATATTATATAATATTAATTAGAGACAAAACCACTATTTTGCAAATCAAACAAAGAAAGACTTAATCCAATACATAAAAAAATTTAATATAAATTAAATAAAATTAAAGTATATATATATATATATATTAATATATATTGCTTTATATAATTAGGGTTCAGCAAAAAAATTTACTTTACCACACACCGAACTTTTAGAAATAGCAGCCAAAGAATTTAGCTAATTCCTCTACTATAAGAAGAGTCTCCCAGACAATGTATACTAAAAAACTTAAACTCAAAAATTTAAACCTAACGAAATCTTGGGCTGATGACAGGAATGTTGAATAGGTATGTATTTCTAGCATCTCTATATCTAACTAACCCAGAAACAGCGTTCTCAAGTAATCGATGTACGAGTGATCTTTTGTTATTTTTCCCTCTATGCCTACGTGAATTGTTTTCGAGTATACATTGTCTGGGAGACTCTTCTTATAATAGAGGAAATAGCTAAATTCTTTGGCTGCTATTTCTAAAAGTTCGGTGTGTGGTAAAATACATTTTTTTGATGAACCCTAATTATATAAAGTAATGTTAAATATACCGTAAATGGTCTTTTTACATACTGAACACTACTTGGTAAAATCATTAATTACTAATTAATTTGACCTTATTATTATTGACAATATATATATATATATATATGTAAACGCACACACGTGTATATATACATGTTACAGATGTTAGTGTCATTGGACTGTAGCCATGCTGTAATGCTGCCATGAAAGCTTTGGTCGAAGATTTTATCAGTCTCTTTTTTTTCATTTAGACTACTATATTACGGGGGTCTTAGTAAAGCAACACCAGGCGTCGAACGATAGGGTGTTAAACATGACCACACTCACATACACACAAAGCTACTAACACATATAGGCCATCATAGATCTATTGGGTCGGTTTCCATTGTAACTTTGAATTAGGAAACACAAGCAATGAATATGCAATACAGACGTGGAAAGAAATAAGGCGACGACCTGGTGGAATCGTTGCTCCACCGCGTATGATGCTTAGCGACATCTCGTCCGCCTTTACGTTCTGAGTTCAAATTCCACCGAGGTCGATTTGCATTACATCTTTGTGTGTTCTATATAATAAGTAACTATTAAGCACTGAGGTCGGTGTAATCGACTTGGTCCCTTCCCAAAACCTGCTGGATTTGGGCGTAAACTTGAGAACCAATAAACCCTTGGAAAGAGATAAGGCGGTGTAATCGGCAAATAGTTACCGCGCAGCATTCCGTCTGTTCTTACGATTTGATTTTAAATTCCGCTGAGGTCGACTTTGCCCTTCAACCTCTTGGGTATCGGGATCGATGTAATCGACTTGCCCCGCGCCGTACATACTCTAAATCTCAGACCGAGTGCCAACATTTGAAACTAATATGCTCAGGGAAATAAGTATCTTTCATTAGATCTTTCAGAATATCTAGACGTTTCTGCCGCCAGTTTTCAGCTTTTAAATCGAATTTGAAAGAGACAGATTTGTGTATGGTTTTACAAAAAAAGCAAAATAAAAAAAAACACACACACACACATAGAATCACGAAGAGTTTGAATATAAAACACCTGAATGTAGCATGCGTGTTTATATTATAAACGAAAACAAATTGTGCCATCGAAGCAGTGAAAAGGCCTTTTGATTGTCCTAGAAGAAAATATATTTAAAGTGATTGAAATATCTTGGGGCGATTTACGTCTGTAACTAGAAATACACGGATATCATAAGAGACATTTTAATTCGTCTAATCAACGCGTTTGTTCACCGAGCGTGCTATACAGCTAATTATATGAGTGTGAGCGTAAGTGTGTATATGCATGTTTATGTATGAGAATGTGTCTTTGTATAAGTGTTTTGGTGTGTGTATGTGAGTGTTCAACTTAGGCAAAAGTCACGAACGTTGAGCAGAATCAAATGACAACTTATATGGCGTGACGTTCATGACCTTCTCAAGTTAATTAGTGACGAAATTGGTTTGAAATGTCTTGAAGATATAATGTAATATCATTGCCTGTTCCTATACGAAGAAGCCGTGTAAAATGTTCGGAACAGTGCTTGCCAAATTACGAAATCACAGAGTCGTAAATATTTCCTGGAACCAGACAGAAGAACGACACAAAGATATCGTCGACAGGGGCCGTAGCAGATAAAATTAAATTAGTGCCTGTTTTGCTACATGTATTAATGACCCTGAAAGAAAGAAGGCCGGAGGAACGATTCAGGAGATTTGAAGGACGTCGTAATATACCAGCAACGTTAAATATTGTAAGTCGAATCAATAATTATTTCATAAGTATAGTTTTCATTTGTGTTGGGTTGAAATAAATGAAAAACAATTACTGTGATTGGAGCACATTATGATATGTATATATATACATATATATACATGTATGCGTGTATGTATATATATATGTATGTATATATATATGTATGTATATATACATGTATGCGTGTATGTATATATATTATGTATGTATATATTATATATAGGCGCAGGAGTGGCTGTGCGGTAAGTAGCTTGCTAACCAACCACATGGTTCCGGGTTCAGTCCCACTGCGTGGCATCTTGGGCGAGTATCTTCTGCTATAGCCCCGGGCCGACCAATGCCTTGTGAGTGGATTTGGTAGACGGGAACTGAAAGAAGCCTGTCGTATATATGTATATATATATATATGTGGGTGTGGTGTGTGTGGTGGTGTGTGTGTGTTTTGTCTGTGTTTGTCCCCTAGCATTGCTTGACAACCGATGCTGGTGTTTTTACGTCCCGTCACTTAGCGGTTCGGCAAAAGAGACCGATAGAATAGTACTCTGGCTTACAAAGAATAAGTCCCGGGTCGATTTGCTCGACTAAAGGCGGTGCTCTAGCTCTAGCATAGCCACAGTCAAATGATGACTGAAACAAGTAAAAGAGTAAAAGAGTAAATATATTATATATATATAAAGGCAAAGTTTACGAAATAAACAAAAAGCCGAAGGCAGGTGGTGTACAAACAAACAAATGTATTAGTATGGCGCTCAGGAATAGAAAAAGTCTTTACGTTTCGAGCCTACGCTTTTCGACAGAAAGATACACAGAAAAAAACAAGGAGAGAGAAAAATGCGTGTAGTAGCTACGATCTATCATGGATATATATATATATATATATATATATCTATATATATATATATATATTAATATATATATATTATATATATATATATATATATATAAAGGCAAAGTTACGAAAATAACAAAAGATGAAGGCAGGTGGTGGACAAACAAACAAATGTATTAGTATGGCGCTCAGAAATAGAAAAAGTCTTTTACGTTTCGAGCCTACGCTCTTCGACAGAAAGATACACAGAAAAAAACAAGGAGAGAAAAAATGCGTGTAGTAGCTAACGATCTATCATGTATATAATATATATATATATATATATATATGTATATATATATAATCGGTATTTGCATATATATATCGGTATTTGCAGTATTCATCGAAATTGTCAAGCTGAATTATCGATCGGCGTTGAAGTGATTTGAACGCGAGTCAACGAACAAAATAATAAATAGCTATATACATAGATATGTGTGTGTCTGTGTATGTTTGTATGTGTGCGTGTGCGTACGGGGGGGATGTGAGTGTGTAGTATGTATAAGTGTATATATATATGTGTGTGTGTGTGTGTGTGTGAAAGTATAAAGGAATTGATTAAATTCTGTCAATAGATAACCTTCTTGTCGAGTACTTCAGATGATTAAATGATATTAGTTTAAATACTGAATCAGTACTCGGGGTTAAATCTATAACTATATCCGTCCCCATAACAATCGATTGATCTATTTCCCTGTCAAGCTATTTTACACAGACACACAGACAGATACACACACATTACCTACAAAGATATATTATATATATATATATATATATATATATAGGGAGAGAGATAAATAGATAGATATGTGTGTATATCTCTGTATGATGTAGAGGGTATTACATAGCTATAATATATATGTATATATCTACATATATATATAATATATATATATATATATATATTATATATATATATATATATATATTATATAGGATCAATAGCATATTTTACATTCCTTTGAGTACACAAGAGAAAACTAACCCTATTAGTATTCAGCGCATAGGGATTGGTTCAAAGTACGTTAAAATGTACGTTGTTGGTATACTGTAGCGTGTCGGTCAAGTCGTATATATATATATATATTATATATATATATATATATGTATATACATTACAACTTCACTTTGATATATATATATGTGGAAGCTCATGGCCTAGTGGCTAGAGTAGCGGACTCGCGGTCGAGGGATCGCGGGTTCGAATCTTAGATCGGGTCCGGCAGAAGGTAATGACGAACCTCTGCTGACTCTTTCGCCACAACTTTCTCTCACTCTTTCCTCCTGCGTCTTGCAGCGCCCCTGCGACGGATCGGCGTCCCGTCCAGGTGGGGAACCTATACGCCAAGGAAACCGCGAAACCGGCTCTTATGAGCCAGGCATGGCTCGAGAAGGAACAAACAATATATATATGTATATATATATATATATATATATATATATGTAGCCACCGTTCCTGCCGGAGCCTCGTGGAGCTTTTAGGTGTTTTTCGCTCAATAAACACACACAACGCCCGGTCTGGGAATCGAAACCGCGATTCTCCGATCGCGAGTCCGCTGCCCTAACCACTAGGCCATTGCGCCTCCACAAAATACGTAATACACGGTGCATATTAACTTTACATTACTACGATTCCATCAAAGAATGCGTAGAGGGCCTGTCGCTTGATATGGCATGACAATCGTAATTATGGTATGAGAAAAATAATTCTTTCGCCCTTCTAGGCACTCAGACCTCCCACATTTATTGATACGGCTGATGTGATGACGCATGGATTAGTGGCCAGGGTGTTGCACACGAGGTCGCAAGATCGTGGGTTCAGTTCCCAAATCGGGCGGTGCATTCTGTTTTTAAGCAAGCCACTTTTCATTTCATGTTCTAATCCACTTGGCTGTAAATCCACAACCCTAGGTCGGACGGGCGTCAGGTTCAAGAACATTGTTGTGATCTTCCTCACTTATACGCCACTGAAACCGTGTAGCCGTTCCTCTGAATCGTAAGACACGAATCAG
>NC_043015.1:41902643-41917643 GCF_006345805.1 Octopus sinensis
CATAAACGCAATGTTATTATTACCAGTTCAAATATGCTTGGAGGCTATTCGAACTTGTAACAAAGCCAGTCGCTGTATTTCGTCGTGGAGAAAATTTCTCGCTGTTAACAAACGGAGTAAAGACAGCGAAAGTCAGCTCGCAGCGTCACCTACCCAGACTGTGTGACGCAAACATTTCGGAGTGGTTATCGCCGCTAGCTGATAAGAGAGATTGTCCCGCTTAAGATATACCCGTCATCAAAGGCGGCGAGCTGGCAGAATCGTTAGCATTCCGGGCAATATGCTTACCGGTATTTCGTCTGCCGCAACGTTCCGAGTTCAAATTCCGCCGAGGTCGACTTTGCCTTTCATCCTTTCGGGGTCGATTAAATAAGTACGAGTTACGCACTGGGGTCGATATAATCGACTTAATCCGTTTGTCTGTCCTTGTTTGCCCACACTATACTACTACTACTACTACTACATGCTTGGCGTCCTTGTTTGCCCCTTGTGGGTAGTAAAGAAATAAGTATTTCGTCTGCCGTTACTTTCTGAGTTCAAATTCCGCAGAGGTCGACTTTGTCTTTCATCCTTTCGGGGTCGATTAAATAAGTACCAGTTACGCACTGGGGTCGATATAATCGACTTAATCCGTTTGTTTGTCTTTGTTTGTACCCTCTGTGTGTAGCCCCTTGTGGGTAGTAAAGAAATAAAATATACCCGTCATCATACAATTTCTGGTAGCGCTAATCGGCGAGTGATGTCCCCGCATTTTATTTGCGTTGAGCCGCCCATTACTGCTACTAGTTATTGTAGGATGACGAGAATATCATAAAAGAGACAATCTCCCCTATTAGCTCGGGCCACACCACTCTCAAATGCTTGCATCTCATAGGCTGTTTAGGTGGGGCTGCGAGCTGGTTTTGGCGTATTATCACCATTTGTCTACAGCGAGGATTTTTCTTCGTGACAAAATACAACAAATGACTTCTTTACGGGTTCTAATATGTCCCAAACATTTTAAAACTGGTAATAACCTTGCATTTATTTTATGAGAAAATAACGCTAAGCATGTAGTAGTAGTAGTAGTAGTAGTAGTAGTAGTAGTAGTAGTAGTAGTAGTCGGTTGGAATAGCTGGAAGAATCGCTAAGTACGTTGTAGAAAATGCTCAGTGGCGTCTCTTCCGGTTTGTTTCTGATTTCAAACACAGCTGAAGTCGACTTTGCTTTCATCCGTCCGGGCCTTAATAAGATAATCTACCGGTCAAATACTAGGGTTGTAGTAATCGACTAACCCCTTTCTCCCTAAGAAATCGCTGTCCTTGCATCAAAATTTGAAACACAATTTGTACTATTAAATGCTGTATCATTTAGCAGAGATGTTTTATAAACGCTTGGTAACAAGTCACATCAAATTACAATAATGTTTTTTTAGGATCGTTGCAGAATATAGCATTGCACTTTTCTCCAGACCGACAATGGGAGTCTAAAGCCCTAAATCCTTCAGCTCTCAGGTAGCTCTTTGTGTATTGTTCCAAATACCCCAGGAAAGATTGCCGTCTTCCACAATCACTTCATTTCTAAAGCTAGAACCTGATATTTTAGAATTATGACCCCGGCTCCGTTATCATATAATATCACGTCTATAATCCCTTTATCTCACTATTATGGGTGTTCATATCAAACGGTACATCTTGCTGAAGAGAGTTAAGGTTTTTTCGCCAGAACTCGAAATCATGATACACCATGACCTCACCATTAAAACATTAAAGGCGTATTTGAAATAACAATTTTCATAAGAAATAGAAAAAGTTTGAACAAAACATGTCTCACCTGGTCTGCAATGGTACATTGCAAGCACAGCATGGGGATACCTGAAGGAAAATCCCACAAATATGTGACAGGTATAGTACCAAGGAACACAAAAATGTGTTCTTTATTAACATCTAATTGTGTAAAGGACAATTCTGTCATCATGCATAGGACTCGGTATAACTTTGAAAACACAGTTCTTCTATATCATTTGAAACTGGTTAGATTGAAAATAATGAAAGTTCCTCAAGTTTGATGCTTCTTGACTAAATGAAAATACGTTCACTGTGACCCTTGTTTGCACTTTTGTAATTGCTTTTACTTGAAATGGTATCGAAAAACTGTGTTTTCAAAGCTGTATCAGGTCCTACACACGGGACTGCATTTGATGAAGATAAATCTATCCTTAAAATTAATGACAATGCCGGAATTGATGAAAAATGGACATATGTGCAGGAGTGGGTGTGTGGTAAGTAGTTTGCTAACCAACCACATGGTTCCGGGTTCAGTCCCACTGCGTGGCATCTTGGGCAAGTGTCTTCTGCTATAGCCCCGGGCCGACCAATGCCTTGTGAGTGGATTTGGTAGACGGAAACTGAAAGAAGCCTGGCATATATATATATATATATATATATAAGTGTGTGTGTATGTGTTTCTGTGTATGTGTTTGTCCCCCTAGCATTGCTTGACAACCGATGCTGGTATGTTTACGTCCCCGTCACTTAGCGGTTCGACAAAAGAGACCGATAGAATAAGTACTGGGCTTACAAAGAATAAGTCCCGGGGTCGAGTTGCTCGACTAAAGGCGGTGCTCCAGCATGACCGCAGTCAAATGACTGAAACAAGTAAAAGAGTAAAAGAGAGTATGTGTCTGTGAAAAATATTGCGGTTCGATAATGAAATGGATTTCAGTTTTGAAATCAGCACCCAAACGTCACTAGAAAACCTATTTCCGACACCATACAACAAAACTATGTTCCCCGGTGTTATTAGATAAGTGTGAACAAGTGTGTTGTTTGTTTGTCGTAGCTTAATTTTTATGACAATGAGAGATAAAGATAGAATGGAATGAGAATTCCAGATGAATATTCAACGTGTTGTGGGAAACAGAAGTGTCTGGGTCAGAAATAATGGAAAATAATATAGAGTCTGGGTTGTCAACATCGTATCGTCTAACATTTTCGTAGTGATTTCTGATAAAGTGTTGCCTCTGTGTGTGTGTGTATGTGCGCGCGCGCGTGTATGTTTATATCTGTGTGTATGTATATGTGTATGTATCTCTCTCTCTCTCTCTCTATATATATATATATATATATATATATATTTATGACAATGCGACAATATATATATAATATATATATATATATATATATGTATATATGCGTATATATATATACATATATATATGCGCATATCTATATATGCATACAGACACATACACATTTTTTATTCTTTTATTTTTTATTTGTTTCAGTCTTTTGACTGCGGCCATGCTCCATGCTCGAGCACCTCCTTTAGTCGAGTAAAGCGACCCTAGGACTTATTCTTTGGAAGCCTAGTAATATTGTATCGATCGCTTTTGCCGAACCGCTAAGTTACAAGGACGTAAACACACCAGCATCGGTTATCAAGCGATGGTGGAGTGGGGGACAAACACAGACACACAAACATATACATTTCAGCTTCCGTCTCCCAAATCCACTCACAAGGTTTTGGTATGCCTGAGGCTATAGTACAGGACACTGGTTGAAGGTGCTACGCAGTGGGACTGAACCCGGAACTATGTGCTTGGTGACCAAGCTACTTACCGCACAGCCACTCTTGTGCCTATATAAGTATATATATATATATATATATATATATATATATATATATTATATATATATATATATATATTATATATATATAAAACTATATCTATCTATCTATCTATGTATATATATATATATAGTAAAGAAAATAAGGTGGCTAGCAGCAGGCTGTTTCGCCTCATACCGGAGGGATTAGAAATGGCAGTCAAAGACCATTTTTTCCATTTTCTATAAGTGGAGATTCCATTTGGTGAAGCTATCGAATATAGCGCTGATGACGGAATTTAAACTACTTCTTTTCTATGTTTGTGATCCAGAAACACGGTGTTCGCTATTAACGGTAAGTGACCGCTTTCGTGTATTTGCCACTCCGATTTTGTGTGTGAGCCGTAAGGGCGTTTGTTTTTGGAATCTCCACTTATAGAAAATGGAAAAACGGTCTTTGACTGCCATTTCTAATCCCTTCGGTATGAGGCGAAACAGCCTGCTGCTAGCCACCTTATTTTCTTTACTATATACTGAACCTTACAAAGGTCCTGACAATTAATTTGTCGTATTTACATACCGAAATTTACCGGTAGATAATTGTTGGTTACATGAAAAACCACAGAAAATTATTTACCATTTTTATTGTATATATATATATATATATATATATATAATATATATATATATATATTATATATATATATATTATATATATATATATATATACAATATATATATATATACATATATATATATATATATACATATATATATATACGTATATATATATATATAATATATATATTACACACATATATATATATACATATACATATATATATATACAGATACATATATACATACACTCACATTATATATATGTATGTATTATATATCTATATACATGCATATATATACATACATACATATATATACACACTGCTGTGCATTTGCGTTTCCGAATGTGTACGTACTCAAATATGTATATATGTGTGTATGTGAGTGTGTGTATGTAGGCGCGGCTTTTGTATCGAAAGTTGACAGAGTCCGAACCGATCGAGACTGTTTGTGACAGTCGTGAATAAACAGCCCGCAGCGAAGAACGGACTCTCAACTTTAATAAACATATTTCTCCACACTGCCAATTGTATTGCGTTCTGTTCGAAATAAAGTTTCAATTACGAAGAATATGTGCTGTTAATTGATATACGTTACAACTGTTACATAATCTGATATGCCCTTCTTTACGCGTCTACATACACACATATGTACATATGTATATGTAAATAAATGGAGTCAAACGCCGTTTTTTTTCGAATTCTTTGACTTCCGACATATGTTTCGATGACAGCAACCCGGAGTTTTTACCTTTACAAACTGGGTGTTACGTCCTTATTACTTGTGTCATTTTCTGCTGCCCTGGTAACTGTTTATTTATTCTTTTTCCGTGTTAATTGTAAACAAGGGAATAATACACATATCAATTTATGTATATATATATATATAGCTGAAACTTATAGAAACACAAAAGACGAGGACAGGTGTATGAACAACAAAGTGTATTAGATTGACGCTCGGTAAAATGAAAAAGTCTTATATTTCGAGCCTGTTCGCTTCAACAGAAAGGAATAAGAGAAAATAAACAGAAAAATGAAAAATAAACAGAAAGAAAAACAAACAAGGATGTCAAATGCACTAATACCTTGGCATCCTAGTTACTTATTTGCTTTTTATTCACCTTACTTCGAGCTGTGCGGACAATACCATACTGACTTGGTGCCTCAAATTAAGTACCTAATTTACATGAATCTTAATTATTTCTTATACATATTCATACATACATACATGCATACATGCATATATATATATATGACTGGCTATTTTCAGATTATGTCTACCAATTATACTCACAAGGCATTGGACGGTGTCCGAGGCTACAGTAGAAGACACTTGTCAGGTAGAGGGACTGCACCCGGAATTATGAGGTTTGAACGCAAACTTCTCACCACTGAACCACGTATATATATAGGATAATACAAACATGCATATATATATATACATATGTATATATATATATACGTACAAGTTTTTTTGTGACTGTGTACATTTGAACAGACATAAACACACACACAGACACATACACACACACACACACATACACATATGTATACACGTGTATGTGCACATATGCTATTGCCGAGACGCACATCTTTCCATTAGACAATCAATACTAGTTAAAGAAATACTTATCTTGTTTACTTAATAAATAGGAGATGACTTTTTCTTTAGCTCTTTTCTCGTCATTATACGATTACGGAACAATAATGCATCAATACTTTTTGAAGTAAATAGTCTAAACGTCTCTCAAATAATAATACATTTGAATTTATTAAAACAATACCAAGAAAATAGATTTGCTTTCATCAATTTTATTTATCGTTAAAATTTGTATTGATTTGGTTACTAACAATGTAAATTTCAAAATAATATACTATAACGTGAATACACAGATACATACATACACACACACACATATAGATTTGTAAATATATATATATGTGTATATATGGTATCGGAAAAGAAGAAGATGACGAAAGTATGTCTATGAATTCGTTGATGTATTGTGTGTGTGTGTGTCTGTCTGTCTAAGTATGGATGACCTTAGGGGTAAACCACAACAAGAGCCACAGTTTATCTTGAAAAGATTGAAAAGAACAAACACCATTTAGAAGTTGAAGCTTTTAGTATATGTGGTTTATAAATAAGACAAACACACACATACACACACACGTATATTTATATATATATATCAAATATATGCATTATATATAGATATATATATTTATATATTTATTAATATATTTGTCGTGTGTATATATATACATAATATATATATATATATATATATATATATATATATATATATATATATTTCTTTACTACCCACAAGGGGCTAAACACAGAGGGGACAAACAAGGACAGACAAACGGATTAAGTTGATTACATCGACTCCAGTGCGTAACTGGTACTTAATTTATCGATCCCGAAAGGATGAAAGGCAAAGTTGACCTCGGCGGAATTTGAACTCGGAACGTAACGACAGACAAAATATGGTTACACATTTGTCCCGGCGTGCTAACGTTTGTGCCAGCTCGCCGCCATTTCTGCCAGATGTGTGTGTGTGTGTGTGTGTGTGGTGTGTGTGTGTGTGTGGTGTGTGTGTGTGTGTGTTTATATTTATATAAGAGATACTCGGCCAATATGAGGTGCGACAAAGTGCGATTGTAACCGAAGCTACGAATTTGCGAAGCGAACTACATAACCACATGACCGTTTGTTTAAACTATTTTGTGATCGAATACATTTCGATTCACATTGTTCAAGGTGTCCTCCGCTTCATTTCCTTTTCTAGTGAAATGCTGTGTTAAGAAGCCGAATGAACGGATATTTCTCACAGAACAATTGCGAATAGGTTACTTTAATGGACCGAATGAATATATTTATTCGTAGTGAATTAATTATTACGTGATCCTCCAGTATGATCCCGTCTCACATCAAGCAATACTTTTGGAAGAATTTTGAACAGAGTTCAGGTATCTAAAGCGCTGCAAATCATTGATGTTAGATGCTTGTCTTAGCATCATCTGTCACAATTAAAAGCCAAATCATCCTCTAATCAGATCTTGTTATCTTTAACAAGGACAGGAAACATGGCATAATATGGAAAATTACTATTTTTAAATATCACAACGAGAGATATTCAGCAACAGTACTTTGGAGTAAAGATTGCTTGCCAACATAACATGGCACTGCAGGTTTAGGACGAATGTTGCTGTAATTTAGCCCCAGGAGACATCGTCTCCATCTAACTACAGGCTACGATCCGTTTCCTTATATTTTGGATCAAGGGAATCTAGCACTCCCACTCAGCTCAAAACAATATCTGTGCTAGATTCCCTTGTTCAAAAATATCAGGTTCTAGATTCCCTTGTTCGATAATATAAGGTCATAGATCGTGTGGTATAGCCAGCTGTAATTTATATATATACATATACGACGGGCTTCTTTCAGTTTCCGTCTAACAGATCCACTCACAAGGCTTTGGTCAGCCCGAGGGTATAGTAGAAGACACTTGCCCAAGGTTCCACACAGTGGGACTGAACCGCGAAACATGTGGTTGGTAACCAAGCTTCTTACCACACAGACACTCCTTCGTCTATATATATATATATGTACTTATATATATATATATGTGTGTGTGTTTATGTGTGCATATATATGTGCGTGTGCATCTGTGTGTATGTGTGTATTTCTTTTACCTTGTGCCAGAATTCGATGATATAATTTATTTTATAAGTTCGTAAATATTTTAGTCTATCTTGTTTGTAAATTGATATAATGGTCGTCAGAGCTTAGTTTCTTTGAAAAAATAATTCTTTTTTTTTGATAATTCTTATGTAGAGAATATAAAAAGAATGATTTCGTTTCAATTCATTCCATTTAAAATATTATCAATTTAATTAAAACTACTTAGAACTGTAACACCGATATCGAAATAAAAATAATATTTTTTCATCTCTACATTTTCATCTTTAATATAAAGCGACTAATTTTCTTCTGTTTAGCTTTGAAATATTTACGTTGCGATTATGGCATAACGTGTGAGCGTGTGTGTGTGTGAGTGCGCGCGCGTGTGTGTGTGAGTGTGTATGTGCATGTGTGTGTATGTGTGTGTGTGTGTTGTGTGTGTATGTGTGTGTGCGTGTGTGTGCGTGTGTGTGTACGAGTGCGTAAATCTTTCGGCCGCCGTTTTCTCCAGCAGAAAACAAAATTTCCCGGTACCACGCCGTTCCTTCGTTTAAGCCATCGCCAAAATCGACGAACAGGGGATAAGCATTGCAAAATAAAGATGCATGACGTGACAGTATGATGTCAGTCTACGACGCCGGTCAGCAACCTAATGCCTGAGGGTCGCATCAAGTGAATTTTTGGGGGGGTACCTCTTCATATATATATATATATATATATATATATGCAGTAATCTATCGCCATATCGCTGTTTATTAAGCTTACGTCGATTCCTCCGTTGTCTTACTTTGAATTTATAATTAAATAAATATATACAGATATACAAATTATGAAAATAATTAACAAAAATATAGAGTACAGTTTCTACTTCGCGGATTTCCACCTATTGCAGTGGGGTTTTGAAACCTAACAGCCGCAATAGTGAAGGGATTACTGTGTGTGTGTATGTATATATGTATATATATATATATGCATATTTTCGAAATCAGTGAATGTATTTCACTTGAAATATATATGTTTTCAAAGTCGAATAAGCTTCGACAGCCAGCAATCCATGCTACTCCAGACTGATGATGAACAATGACTCTGAAACTAGTCTCTGGATGCTGGCTTTGCTGAGTGGATGGGCTTAGGTACTTATCGCCCCCTTTGAAAACATAAGGACACAGAAAAATGTATCACGGCCAACTGGAAACGTTGTTTCCTAGAGTTATATGTTCGCTTATTTTCTTATAATTTACTTGCTTCAGTAATTTGCCTGTAAGCCTAGCACTTATTCAATCGGTGTCTTATTCAATCGAGCAGCTATGTTAAGGGGAGATAAACACACCAACATCGGTTGTCAAGCGATGCTGGTGGAAACAAACAAACACACATACACACACATATACAACGAGCTTCCCTCACTTTTCGTCTACCAAATCCAGTCACAAGCTTTTGGTCGGCCCGAGGCTCTAGTAGAAAACGCAAAAATATAAATACCTATCGGTCGCAGAAACCCACGATGTACGGAGGATTCCGCGATATAAATTTACATATAGTAGAAATATAGTGGGACTGAACCAGCAACCATGTCGTTGATAAGCAAGCTACTTACCACAAAGCCACTCCACATATATAAACAGAGTGAGGTGGTTAGATGCCTATATAGATACATATATAAATACGTACATACATACATACATACATACATACATACATACAACATACATACATACATACATACATACATACATACATGCATACTTACATACATATATATTAGTAGGTGTGGTGGTGTAGCAGGTGACGTTCTCTAAGAACCTCTAAGAACACCACAGAAGTGTCATTCTACCATTTAATGACACACAGAGTTGTTAAATTCACTTTAAGTTCTTTCTTCAATCTTTTCCATGTGGTGTCAAAATTTGTTACCTTTGCCAGTAGCACTTATGCGTATGCGTCTCTGTTTCTCCACGTGTGTACGTGTGTTTGTTTGTGTGTGAATTTGTGCGTGTCTATATATATACGTTCACATATATATATACACACATCCCCATCAGTCTCTGCTGCTGTAGCAGGTGATTTAATCTGGAGACCATTTCTGGATGCTGAAGCTTTTACCTTGTCTTAGAAGCACGTTATTCGGTTTATAACTTGCTAAATTCACTCGAAATTCGTTTCATGAGCTATCAAGATCTCCATTGTGCAACTACAGACCTTCTTGCGAATACTAATGCGCGTGTATATATATATATATATATAAAATATTATTAGAGACAAAACCACTATATATATATATATATATGCATAGACACACACACAGAGCTCGCGCACACACAATCACGCATAGATATATAGATAGACAGACAGACAGACAGATAGATAGATAGATAGATAGATAGATAGATAGATAGATAGATAGACAGACAGACAGACAGACAGACAGATAGATAGATAGATAGATAGATAGATAGATAGATAGATAGATAGATAGATAGATAGATAGATAGATAGATAGATAGATAGATAGATAGATATGTTCCTTTATTAGCCACAAGATGAGGACAAATATCCGTCGAATGTAAATAATGTACATAATTCCTCGTCTCTTAGAAACAGCACTTTTCTGTAATTATTATTATTATTATTATTATTATTTTATCATTTTTATAATATTTATATATTTATTTTATTGTAAATACAAAACAACAACACCACTCACTCGCCTCCCGAGTTATGTTTTCCATACAGTATGTGCGATTCTTTACTTACTCATCTACGGTACTCTACGTATTGTCTTTTAATTAATTTAATTAATGGTGTTATGCAGTGCAGTACTGTATTTTTGTTAATTAATTTATTCATTTTTAGGCGTGAAGATGCTTATTTTACCACAGAAATAATTACAACCGAAACATATAAATACCTATCGGTCGTAGAAGCCCACGATGTAATGAGGAGTACGCGATATAAATTTACATATATTAGCCAGAAGAATCCGCGATAGGTGAACCGCGATAGGTGAACCGCGATAGGTGAACCGCGATATGGCAAGTGATTACTGCATATGTATGTGTGTATGTATGCATGTATTTATGCATGTATACAAGACTGTCTGTCTCTCTCTGTGTATGTATGCCTATATGCCTGTATGCGTGTATGCAAGTAGGTATCTATGGGTGTATGCATATATGGATGTTATCATGCATGTATGTCTTCTGCCTGTCTCTATGTATGCACGTATGCCTGTATGTATATTTTTATGCATGCATGTATCCATGTATGTATGCTTGTCTGTCTATCTCTCTCTCGATGCATGTATGTACATTAAACGCTACAGTTAAATTTCCTCAGATAAACAATCGATATACTTTTGAAGTTTAATTAGAAAAAAACACTCATTGAGTACCTGCCTGTTTAACTCCAAAAATATGTAACACACAGTTCTGCACGTTTTTATTCATCAAATGGAGAATACGCGAGAAAAAAGAAAGCGATAAAGAATTCAAGGAAGAGAAAAGAACGGATTAAAAGACTGAATGCAACGCTAAATGTGCCAGTCAGAAGCCAAAAGGAGAATTTGCGAATAAAACCAACAGCTAAAAGAAATCTAGAACTGATGTTGTGAAACCAAACGGTTCTTTCAAGTGAAAGATGTGTCGTCAAGGTGTTTTGTTAATTTTTAGATAGCATGGACGCTGCAGGGTTTTCGTTGTTGTTTTTCTGGTCAACGTCTAAACGTTATAGATAAGTTTCGATTTGGTAACACTTCCCAAACGAAGTGCTTCTAGTTTAGCTGCAAAGATCGTCGCCTTAAACCTTTAATAAAAGAATGAAGAAAATATATACATATATACATACATACACATACACACAACTCGTCACACAAAAACACGCATAGATAGATAGATAGATAGATAACTTTTTATTGTAGCCACACAGGGCTAAACACAGAATAAAAATGGACGAAATACGATGTAGAATTTTTTCTTTTCGAGGTGGGATGGGTGGGGCACAAAAAAAGCGTTTGATCAATAGGGATCTGTGGGTTGTGTGGTGTATAAAAAAGCAATATATATATATATATATATAAAGTTCACAGTTTAGGTGTAGCCTTGGAAAGAAAAACCTACAAAAAATACCAAGGTCACCTCAGACAGTTCGAAAATGAACACATGAGTAAGTCACCTTACCTCTCGTTGTCTCTTTTGGTCACAGATTTACGCTTAAAATAGTGTCGTCTTTCATACTGATCATAGATGGACAGACAGATGGATAGATAGATAAATAAAGATAGAGAGATATAGTTATTTAATATATAATATGTAATGTGTGCGTGTTCATGCTGAAATAACTTTTAAACACTAATATATACAAACAATCTACATGAACAAATACATAAAATGAGAGAGAGGGGAGAGAGAGGCAAAGAGACAGAACTTAGAAAGAGTTAATAAGCTAAATGTATGTAGAACTTTTTCTTAACGAAAGTGTGCTTGCACCGAAAATCCCTCTCTGTTCGTCGAATGAAGTATTTAATTCTTTTACAATATACGAATTAATCCAATAAGCGAACATTTCTAAATATATGAGATTATCTCAAAGTTTTGCAAAAATTCGTTACGTTTGCAATATTCTTGCTTCTACGATGACTGCTGCTACCAAGAATCTCAAAATCAATTATGGTTGTCATTCGAGATCAAGTAAGAGATCAAGTAACTTGTATCATAAGTTCATTAATTGTTTTAACTTGTTTATTTTCAAAGGAGAAGATATAAACGTCCCCTAAACTGATTTCTTCATTCTTTTATTAAAGATTTTAAGGTGACGATCTGGCAGGAAAGTCCGGTTTTTTAAATTCTTAGCTCAAATTCCGCCGATACTGACTTTACCGTTCACCCTTCCGAAGTCGATGAATTAAGTATTTGTCAAGCACTGGGTTAACCGTTAAGCAAAATAAGCGCGTGCTCAGGACATCAAGGAATGGAGGAGGCACCACAGAAATGGTAAATGGTTAACGACACAAAAGAAATCACTTTCAACTTGCTAAAATAACATTCAGGATGCCTTTATCTTTACTAAGTATAGAATCTAAGATTCATTTTGAGGATCTGATCAAAGACTTGGCAATGCAAAAAGTAGGAGGAACCTTTTGAAATATTAATAAAACGGAAGTGTACAAAAATAAACATTATTTTCCCTCTTACTATTTTGTTTCGTTTTGAAAAATAAAAATTCATTTTATGGTTTGCTATTGTTTATTTTTTAAATTACAGATTCTTATATGGGGGCACCAAAATCTTTTAAGTGCTTAGGGTCTCGAGGGGTCTTAATACGGCCCTGACTGGGGTTGATGTAATCGGCTAAGTCTCTTCCTCAAAATTTCAGGCCTTGATCGTATAAGTATTGTAGTTTGATTTTATTAAAGACTTAATACGGCATCATGGCAAAATCTTTAACGTGTCGGGCAAAATGATATTTTTTCTTTACGTTCTGAGTTCAAATACGACCTATGTGAACATACTCTTTTTTTTTTCTTTCTCACTTGATAAAACTAGTACCAGTCAAAAACAAAGGCCGATTTAATCGATTACCCTCTCCTTGTAAAATCACTGACAGCCTCGGGCCGACCAAGACAGTGAGAGTGTATTTAGTAGGTGGAATCTGTGTTTGTGTGTTTGTGTGTCTGTCTGTGTCACTGTGTATGCTCCTTCCCTCACCGCTTGGCAACCTGTGTTGGTGTGTTTACACTCCCGCGAACTAGCTATTAAGCAATAGACACTGATAAAATATGTGCCGGGCTTTAAAAACCACCGTGCTGGGATCGATTCATTTGTCTAAAATTCTTCAAGGCGGGACTACAGCATGGCGACAGTCTAACAACTGAAACGAAAATAAGATTTAGAATTAAGAAATAAAGGGGTAGGAGTGGCTGTGTGGTAAGTAGCTTGCTAACCAGCCACATGGTTCAGTCCCACTGCGTGGCACCATGGGCAAGTGCCGTCTACTATAGCCTCGGGCCGACCAAAGCCTTGTGAGTGGATTTGGTAGACGGAAACTGAAAGAAGCCGTTGTATATATGTATATGTATATATATATATGTGTGTGTGTGTGTGTGTATGTGTGTGTGTTTGTCCCCCCAACATAACTTGGCAACCGATGCTGGTGTGTTTACGTCCCCGTAACTTAGCGGTTCGGCAAAAGAGACTGATAGAATAAGGACTAGGCTTACAAAGAATAAGTCCTGGGGTCGATTTACTCGACCAAAGGCGGTGCTCCAGCATGGCCAAAGTCAAATGACTGAAACAAGTAAAAGTGTATAAAAAGAGTAAAGAGTATACTACCGTACAGGCAGGCTATAATGTACTGCGTTGTAACGTAACGTGGGTAATGGAACAGAGTATTCGGTTGTTAACATGCTGGGGCCGCCTCTTTCTACTGGACTGGAATCTTTGGCTCATCGAAGTTTATCTTCGTTGTGTATTTTCTATACGTATTTCTATGGCCATTGCTCTGATGATCATTCTGACCGAGTGTTCTCAATCAAGATCTTTAAAAGTGTCATCCGGTTTTTTTCTAGATGCATCGTTTCTCTGTTAAGCTTTATTTTACTCTTGTAGATTCCTTCTTAGAACTGCTGCTCTCTAGAACTCGCCACCATCATCTTGTTATCCTCTGCCCTTAACGCTTTCAGACCAACAGCGTCTTTTAAATTCGTGGGCCCTATTTTACTTCATTTGTAGTTCCTGAAATTACAATGATATCAAAACTTGATTGCAACAAAAAACATATAAATTTCTTTTAATGTAATACAATTGACAATATTTTATAATATAATACAATATAATATATATATGATATAATATAATACAATATATAATATAATACAATATAATATGATATAATATAATACAATATAATATATATATATGATATAATATAATACAATATATAATATAATACAATATAATATGATATAATATAATACAATATAATATATATATGATATATCATGTGGAAAAAATCGCATATAATAATAATATACTATAATGCAATGAAACCTGATAAAATATAACACGATGTAATATATTCAAATACGAAGCAATATAGTTATTTCGGA
>NC_043015.1:41920143-41925143 GCF_006345805.1 Octopus sinensis
TCTTTTATGCTAAAGTTTGTCAAGGAGTAGATATCCTACCATTCCATATTTTGTTTGGATTGCATTATACACAGCGATTTCTTTATAAGAGAGTAGGATATAATTCAGGGAAGAATTCGCTGCCTTTTCCAGCAGGCTGAACAAAAGCTTCAAGAAAGTGTTCTTCTTTACAAGGTGAAGAAAACGAAATATCAGGACTTGATCAACGATGATCAACTTGTCAAGAGATTGTACGTGGCTTCATTGTCGACTAAGAGCTACCTCGGTTTTTGTTTTCGGGTGGACTAGTAAGCTATTTCTTGCTGAAGAGTGGTCTGGAAATTCAAAACTATCATCGGCAGAAAATTACACGTCTATGGCGCAGTAATCGCATAACTTTGTCATTTATTATTTCCGTGGAAAGGCAGCGAACTGGCAGAAACCTTTGCAGGCCGGGCGACATGCTTAGCTGTATTTCGTCTGTCTTTATATTCTGTGTTCAAATTCAGAGAGGTCGATTTTGCATTTTATCCTTACGTGGTCAATAAATTAAGTAGCAGTTGCGTATAGGGATCGATCTAATCGAGTGGGCTCCTCCCGCCAAATTTCGGGCTTTCTGCCTAGAGTAGAAAAAATTATTTATTTTCGTGGGAAGGCAGCGAGCTGGCAGAAACGTTAGCATACTGGGCAAAATGCTTTGCGGTAATTTGCGGTAATTACGTTCTGAGTTCAAATTCCGTCGAGTCGACTTTGCCTTTCATCCTTTCATGGTCGATGAAATAAGTACCAGTTACACACTGAGGTCGATGTAATTGACTTTCCCCTAACCCCCAAAACCTAACCCTAACCCTAAAGCCTTAAACCTAAAATCAGTACAAACACACGAACGATGTCATAAGTAACAGTGACAAACGAAATATACACTGCCGGAAATTGTTGTTGACAAACAACAGCAGTAATTTTATTCAGCTGAATACACGTCATTGATTAGTTGAAAATACCGAAATACGACAACTTTAACACGAAATAACTCGTAAACATAAACTTTTCTTAGAAACGCTAAGAGTAAAAGATGTTTTATATGACACATCTACCAGTATACGAAGTTTGAAAGTATTTAGTCACAAAACATTATTTTCTAAATCTGCCGGTTAACGACGTTCTGAGTTCAAATTCCGCCGAGGTCGACTTTGCCTTTCATCCTTTCGGGGTCGATAAATTAAGTACCAGTTATGCACTGGAGTCGATATAATCGACTTAATCCATTTGTCTTTCCTTGTTTGTCCTCTCTGTGTTTAGCCCCATGTGGGTAGTAAAAAAAATAGAAATAAGTATGACTCGAGGACTGGGCCAATCAAATACGAAGAGCCACGCCTCCAATAAATAAATAAATAAATAAAATTCCGTACCTTGCGTCTATGGTGTATAAATGCTTATTTATTTGAGTGGTTAATGATAAACGTTCAGAAGCTAAGCGGCAGCTGGATGGCATCAACACAATTTTTGTATTATTATCGTGTCTGCAACACGACCATATTTTTGAGGAGACGTATCCATTTCCATGATAATTATTTTATACTCTATATTATATTTCCTTCGTGAATTGAAAATAAATATAAAAAAACCTACAGTCTTCTCGCTTTTGTTATTAATTCTAATGAAGTTATCGGGATATCGTAGTGTTTAATAAGGTTTTAATAAAATTGGTGAAATTTAGAATACATCAATTTATAGGTATCATTTATTTCTCTCGAAAAAAAGTTTTCAAAATGGTCGTTTTTGAAATGGGAAATATATAATCAAAACTCTTTAGAGATTTTCACCGATTTCTTGCTATTTTTTTAATATAAATTTTAGTTTTCTACTTAGTTTGATTTATTTATTTTATCTTTATTTTATTTTACTGATGTTGTGGTTGAATTTTTTCGAACGCAACAGCTAATAGTTTACTGTGGCCTAAGGGAAATCATGCTGTGAAGCCGTCATCAAATTTTCATAAGAAATACACACCTTATTATCGATTAAACCACTACAGGTATTTATTCTTCTTTATTTGATTTTCGTATTTTCCAATTCTTTACTACGTGATATATTACTTTCCACTCACTAAATATTTCATTACTTTTTCAATAAATTATCAAAGGTGTTGTGGGAAAGCGTCGTAGAATTTCAAAAGTCATCAGCGTGACGTAAATATGTGATACGGTTTCGTTTCGCTGTTGAATCTAATTTTTTTATTTTTGTTCAGAATTTCTCTTTCCAGCACAGTGGTTTTGGATCTACTCCTCCTGCGCTGAAGCATGGGCAAGTGATTTCTACAATGGTTCCGACCTAAACGCTGTCTTGTAAATAAATTAGGTAAATTCTGGTTAACTCTGCATATCTGTATGTGTGTGTACCTATCACCACTTGACGTTTGGTGTGGGTTTGGTTACGTCGCTGTAACTTAGCGATTCGCCAAAAAATAACCGATAGAATAAGTAGTAACAGGCTTCAAAATTAGTACTTCTAGACACCAGCGTAGCTAGAAGTGGACAGAGGGGGCGGTCCGCCCCGTGCAGTACATTTTGCTCTTAAGTATTCTGTATATTACCTTGTCTAAGAAATGCTTCGCTGATGAGCGAGGCATAGTGAAACGTGTAAATAATAATATTCGAGAACCGATTTTGAATTATGGTTAAAACCTCGTTTATATCAATGACACGTCTAAAGATAGCCATACTTTCTATTCATAACCATTTGGGGTATTTGTATCTGAAAATATCATACTATTACTAAAGCGTTACCCATCGCGTGACAGTAATGCTTCAAATATACTTTTGCCACAAGGGAGTGATAATCTCAGAGAATTTTTTAAACATACAAGAAATATAATTAAACATTTACCAAATTTCAATGATTAAATGAATATTAATTTTCTAAAGAATAATTAAATTTAATGGAAATAAAATTAAATTAAGCAAATTTCTCATTTGCATAAACCTTCTTATAAGTAATCATTTACACACTAACCTCTTCCTTCTGCTATTCCTAGTATCGGCACTCATCTGCTCTGCTTCTTTCACTTTCTCTCCCCACCTCTCTCTCTCTCTCTCTCTCTCTTTCTCTCTCTCTCTCTCTCTTTCTTTCTCTCTCTCTCTCTCTCTCTCTCTCTCCTCCAACCTCTAAACCATGTAAAGCGCGCTTAGAGAGATCAGAACAATCAACCCACATTTATATCGGCAATTATGTAGAGATTATAATAGCTATTCCTATTTTTGTAGGACTCCGAGAAGCTAAACTACGAGGTTTCTGTATATTTATTAAGGATTCCATACAAGAAGCAGAGTGAACAATACGAAGTAAGTTCTTGGATTCCCGTTTGAAAAGACAATTTAGAATGGGGACGTATTTCTTTGTATGCGATTGCACTAGAAGAATCAAAGCAAATCTCCGGTGAGAAGATTTAGTCGGGAAAATAAAATTAACAAAGCATCGGTCCAATGAGACTAGGAATCGTTTGTCTAAGGAACCAGAGATAAAGAAAACAAGTATTTGAGAATATGCAAACAGTTATATGTAGCAATCCACGTTCTTCTCTCCGGGGTTATCCGTTTCTGCCACCTTTACGATTTCTCTGGAATTTCTTTGAATATACGACGAAGAGCCATGCTTGACATCATATTTTTACTTTTAATATTTCGTTTAAAACTTTCACCGAACATCAGTGTTTTGTTGAGGCTGTTCTTGAATTCGCCGTTCGCAACCGATTTGCCTATATAAATATACTCTCTTTTACTTGTTTCAGTCATTTGACAGTGGCCATGCTGAAACACCGCCTTTAGTCGAGCAAATCGACCCCGGACTTATTCTTTGTAAGCCCAGTACTTATTCTATCGGTCACTTTTGTCGAACCGCGAAGTGACGAGGACATAAACACACCAGCATCGGTTGTCAAGCAATGCTAGGGGGACAAACACAGACACGCACACATACACACACACACACACATATATATATATATATATATATATACGACAGGCTTCTCTCAGTTTCCGTCTACCAAATCCACTCACAAGGCATTGGTCGGCCCGAGGCAATAGCAGAAGACACTTGCCCAAGATGCCACGCAGTGGGACTGAACCCGGGACCATGTGGTTGATTAGCAAGCTACTTACCACACAGCCACTCCTGCGCCTATATGCTGAAGAAAATTTATGCAAGATGCATAAGATGTATATGTGAAAGGAAATTTATGTCAAATTCATACGAAGGACTGCTGACTTAAGAAAAAAGACATAGAAAATAGTTGGTGATTTGCATATTTCTTTTTCCAAACAGAGACATGATTTCAATTTACAAACATACTAAACAAAAATCCAATTGATTGCAGATTTTATTAAGAGGGCAGCAACTTCGAGAAAGGTAGTAATTCGATTGCATCGAACCCAGTATTCCACTGGTACCTATTTTATCGAAAGAATAAAATGTGAAATTGACCTTGGTGGAATTTCAACTCAGGTGCGTAAGACGGACGAAATGCCGGTTATCGCTTTGCCCGGCTTGCTAACGATTATGCCAGATCACCTTCTCGCCAAACAAAAGTATATTAAAGAGACAAAAGTGAGCCTCTTCACCGCATGTTGTGTCGCTAGCATCGTTTTGTTACAAGTAGTCACCAATCAAAAACTTCTCTTAACAAATCAATACCAGTTCTCCGTTTTGTCAAACATTTTATAACTTCTTAAACGTTATTCGTTATGAATTAGTTTTGAATATCAGAGTATGATTGCGGAGATTTATTGCAGACAACTTTCTGAGTTTGAGCGACAGCTCGAGGCAATATCATTCTCTCTAGCTATAGAACTCTGTTAATTAGGTGGAGAGACAGAATTATTTAAGAAGCTTCTGCTTTCGTATGATGCTGGAAGAGTATATGAACGAATCTGTTGCATTGCCGCAGAGATAGTTAACTCTACACATCTCTTGCAGACAATCCACTTAGAAAGTTAAGTATTTCATTGACACCGTAGGCAAGAAAA
>NC_043015.1:41932643-41937643 GCF_006345805.1 Octopus sinensis
GAAAGAAATCACTAATGCACACGGAGTATTGAGCAAACACACATGCGCCCCAACCCACGCCCATATAGATATTTCGGCTTACTCTAAGAAGCGGTACACGGCGCTGGAATTTTGGTACCTAAACAAATATAACAAACATCTTCAAATCGTTGTTTGAGGATCAGCATAAGTGGAGTCAAGTCAGGGAAAGTTATATGGGCATCGTAACTCGCTTCAGTTGTGACAATGAAATCGAACGAAATAGCGATATTTTGAAATCATTTTCCTACGTACGTTTCAGACTTGCTGATATGTAAAAGAAATACCCTCCATTACGTAATCCTTCGTCATTTAACTGAGGAAGGTGGAAACAAGTGGAAACAAGGTGGAAAAAAGAGTACACAAATACCAGAGGTAGAGTAATATGCTTTATTTAAAAGCAGCAGAAATATAACAAAAGCTGTTACTCAGAGTTTCACATTCCCGTTCATCGGACAATTTTGTTAAAATAGAACAGAAATAACAATATGATCAAAACTGGTTTAAGTATACACCTTTAAAGAATGGATTTGTTTCATTAGTCCTTTCAAATAACGGTCTGAAGCATGCGAAAAACAAAATAAATTAAAATGAAAATTTTCACGCCGCATTACATAAATACTTCAAAACAGCATATACGCATACTCAACCATCTATATACATATACAAACTACATACATATAATTTTGGGTTACAGTACAATGCCTACATAGATAAAGTACAATGGCTACATACAATGCCTACATACATGCCTAAAGTACAGACTATATATATATATATATACAATAATTGTTGGTTAAAGTACAATGTCAGCAATGTTTTAGGAAATGTGGTTAGCCGTTACCGGGGATAGCAATACTTTACCGTTAGACTACTTTGTCGACTGGTAAAGTGATGAATGTCAAAATTATTCTCGGACGGATTTGATATCAAAAAGTACATAGACTGAACAAATCGCACAAGGCATTTTGGGGAGCTCTAGTGATTGTGCCACCTATTTATAAGCTGCCTATTTATTTAATAATAAAAATATTATGGACTCCCATAATCTCGCGATCCTTGTATACAGTATGAGTGGAGAAAACTGTGTTTGAGCAGGTCAGATATATGCGACCGTGATTGAAGTACCCAATCGTATTAGTTCATTCTACAGGCTGTTATCGTTTACCGTACACTGTGGCTGCGGAATACTCGACCATATAGAGTAAGTAGATGAGACGAACAAAGGACTTAAATGGCAGTTGTTGAAAGTTTCTCTTGATCTATACATCAATGGTTCGCGTGGCAAATATATATAGCAAGTACAATATATTCATTCCTATTACAGACACATGGTCAGCACCTTCATAGGAGGGAGTTTGACGACAACATCGTTCCCAGTATTCAACATGTACTTGTTTTATCGACCCTCAACAAATAAAATATAAATCAGACCTCGGCGAAATTTAAAATCAAAACGTAAAAACAAACGAAATGCCGCAACCCAGTTTCTCCGGCGTACCGACGATTCTGCTAGCACGCTGTCTTACAGTAGCAACTATAATATATTATCGTTTATACGTTAATGAATTTATAAAAATATCCTTCATTAATTTTAAATTACAGAGAGATAATAAACAAAACAAAACAAAGGTAATAAATAACAATGCCATTTCTCAATTCATTTATAATGAGTTCACCTGTTCTATTTTCTTTATGATGAAATTAAATATATTATAGCAATACTTAGACATGGAGAAGAGACATCTCCAACGCCCTTGAGAATATAACGACTCTGCAACAATTTATTATCTCTCAATACGTCGTCAATCTTAAGATCGAATTTATATTCTAGCGAATGCTACTATTTATCTGGTCCCGTTTCTTTCTGATTAACATAACTTTGCACGTTTATGGTAGAATCTTATATATATATAGGTATATATTAATATATATATATATATCTCTATATATATATATATATATATATATATAGATATATATATATATATATATATATGTATAATATATATATATATATAGATATATGTATATATAGATATAATATATATATATATATATATATATATATAGATATATATATATATATATTAATATATATATATATATATATATATATATTATATATATATATATATATATTATATATATATATAGATATATATATAGATTATATATATATATATATATATATATATATATATATATATATAGTGTGTGTGGAGGACGCAATGGCCCAGTGGTTAGGCCAGCGGACTCGCGGTTGTAGGATCGCGGTTTCGAATCCCAGACCGGGCGTTGTGAGTGTTTATTGAGCGAAAACATCTAAAGATCCCTGAGGCTCCGACAGGGCGGGGGTGATCCCTGCTGTACTCTTTCGCCACAACTTTCTCTCACTCTTTCTTCTGTTGGCCTGCTCGCTTAGCCAGCGGGGTAGCGTCATTGTGACCAGCGATGTGTATCAACATCTGATAGCCTGGTCGGTCACGTGATCACGTGGATATATATATATATATATATATATATATATATATTGTTTGTGTGTGTGTGTGTGTATGTGTTTTAAATGTATTTATGAACCCTAATTCTGATAAAGCCAAAATCGAGGGGAAAATGTCTCGTTACAATGCATTGAATGAATTTTCATTGAAAAAACCATAATTAATAATAGTCCATTTCACCATTAATTTCTACTCTAGGCACAAGGCCCGACATTTTTGTGGAGGAGACCAGTCGATTAGATTAACAACAAACAAGATGAGGACAAGGACAAATAATGTAAATCTTGTAAATAATGTATATAATTCCTCGTCTCTTAAATATCGAACTTTATTTCATGTTGCTCCAGTCCACTCACCTGGCAAAAATGAGTTGTACCTGTATTTCAAAGGGTCAGCCTTGTCACACTCTGTTTTGTCATTCTGAATCTACCTGAGAACTAAGCTATAAGGATACACGTGTCTGCGGAGTACTCAGCCACTTGCATGTTATTCTCACTAGTAGGCTGTTCCCTTGATCGTGTCAACTGGAACCCTTGTCATTTGAACCGGCGGAACGCCAGTTTAATATATGTGTGCGACGCGTGTGTACATACATTAATACGTATAAAATGCATTGAATACACGACTGTGTTCGACTTTCTTTTTCCTTCAAATTCTTCTTTTTTTTTTTTGGTATTTTCCAACTAGTTCTTTTTTCTTACAATTAATTTAGAACAATATAGTTTCTAAATAAATACTTGATGAGTCCATCACAATATGGGCTGGTTGTTGGTGTCAATTCATTCAACTAAAAATTCTCCTCAAGTTTTCACTTGAAAAAAGATAAAGGATTATGTTGTGTATATATATATACATACATATATATATATATATATATGATATACTATATATATATATATATATATATAATATATATTATGTATGTATATATATATACTACTTATGTATGTATATAGATTATATCCTTATATATGTGTGTGTGTGTGTGTGTTTGTGTGGACGCGCAATGGCCCAGTGGTTAGGGCAGCGGACTTGCGGTCGGAGGATCGCGGTTTTGATTCCCAGACCGGACGTTGCGTCTGTTTATTGACCGAAAGCACCTAAAGCTCCGCGAGGCTCCCAACTTTCTCTCACTCTTTCTTCCTGTTTCTTGAGTAACGATGCGATGGACTGACAGCTGCTGGGAACACATACGCCATAGAAACCGGGAAACAGGGCCCAGGAGCCTGGCTAGGCTTGAAAAGGGTGCATATATATATATATATATAAATATATATATACATCATTTTTACATGTATATATGTGCATGTATATATGCATATAAATATTTACACACTGACACACTTCGGTTACCTATACAAGTTTCCTTTTAGAATACCATTGGATGTTTGTTCTCAGGAGATGCCAACGATTTTGACCGAGTCTTCGAAGGTGCTGCTGTCAGAACTCAAGGAGCCAGATCCAGGCATCTCATTAGGCTATCTAAACCCTAACAACGAATGACATGCAAAGGCGACCTCTTCATGATTTAAACTCAAAGCACAGATGTGAAACGAGCGCATTCTCTTCTGCCTCGGCTTGTTCGATTCGTTAAAACAATGTCTAACGTTTGTTATTAGGTGTTGGTTTATGGTTTATTGTGATCTCGTTCTTTTACGCTTTGTCATTGATGCAATTAACGCTTGGTCTTTGTTGAGATATTGGCGTAAATACAGGACCAAGATATTCAAAATATTTCCAATAAATTCCTCTTTAAATAAATATCGATAGTTCAATATTTAATCTGTTATAAAAGCCGAATTTCTCAGTGGAAAATTGATGGAGGAACAAACAATTGTATAGGGAACAACCATTTTAATGTCAGCCGTTTGCAAATTACAGTTTGTCTTTCGCAGCCAATAGTTTGCATTTAACTTCAGCGTATAATTAGATAATAACCAAATCAATTAACGGAGAATAATGAATAAAATTTAATTACTCATGTAATTTCAATTTAATAATCAAACATGGAGAAGAATGAATATTTTACAGCTAATGCTCACGGTTGCATTAATCTGAGTTTGAAAGCCGTTTTGTGTTTCTGGTTTTGAAGTCGGTTTTGCGTGTCTTCTCTATCGTAGGACTAAATCGTTGCTCGAATAATACTGCTTGTGTGTTTGTGTCATATGTGATGCATGAGACATGTTTCCCTAGCGTCCATGTATCATAAATGGCACACATTCCCTATTTTCTTAACTGCCACAGGTAACTTGCGGTTTATGAAAGGAAATCTTTATATTACGGAAAACATATGATACAAGGACTAAATCTGAAATAAGCAAGGACGATTGGGAAACAACTTATGAAAATACTTTGAACAGGAAAAGGAGTTAATCATTATAAGTTTACTTATAAATATAAGACTATTAACAAAGCCCTTAACTTAATACTAATGTATTAATATATTATTAATAGCTGTGAAATTTTATTATTGTTTATATA
>NC_043015.1:41945143-41947643 GCF_006345805.1 Octopus sinensis
ATCTGACAGTTCTGCTGAATATTTTGTACGTGGCATGGTTACCTTTCGCAAATGTTTAATATAATGACTCCTGGAATGAAAAAGAATAATTACATTGTAAATAAATTCTACACCACTGGAAACATTATTTAGACGCTGAGATCAGAAATTTTGAAAATTAAAGGCCTCTTTTTACTTCCTTCATGTGTGTACATATATATATATATATACACACACATATACATAAATTCACATATATACACACACACACATACATACATACATACATACATACATACATACATACATACATACATACATACATACATACAAAGAAACTGAGAAACTGTATGTGAGAGAGTGAGATATAAATCTATGCATATGTATGTCAATAGTTTAATCACGTTTACTTTATTACAGGAATATCATATCAATCGATGGACCATTTTAAGATATTAAAGGCCACCATCGCGGTAAAAATGCCACAGGCTTATTTCACAAATGTAGAAATGACATTTTCAATTCTAAATTAATGAGTTTCTTGTTAAATGAGCTTTTTATGTAGTCTAACTCGTATTTCTTTTACCATTAATAAAGGAACACAAGTGATGTTACCTATAAATACATTTTATATATAAACAGAACGGAAACGGATCTCAGTCAGTCTCGTGATGAGGATACGACTCAATTAACGGAACTATTTGTATATACATTTTTCTCTTATATGCAACATTACTCTCATATACAGCATTAATGTTATCTGCAAGCAGAATCATTGTGTTCCTTAATAAAAAATGCGGGTCGTTTAAATTATCAGGATGAGTAATAAGTAAGAATCGTTTTGAACCATGAAGAATATATACCGGAATTTTGCAAAGTTTTGAATTTATTTTAGACATTTTTTTTTTTGTAACTGTCTGATAATACAGACATAGACTTGCCAAATTGACATTGGTATTCTCCCCCGTTGTTACAATAATCTGAAATGGATGTGTCAAAGCGCGATGTTAAAGCTATTTTGATTCAACTTCAAAAAAGGACGTAAAGCCGCTGAAACTGCTCGCGATATCAACGAAACTTTTGGTGGGAAAATGACCAGTGGGTGGTCGGTTCGAAAATGATGAATAAAATTTCCGCATTGTTGAAATATATTGGGATGAATTTCATGTTTCAAAACTTTGCTTACTTTTGACTCAGCCCGATACAATCACATTCCCTTTGACGCGCGTCTGTTCAGAGTTTTTGTCCTTACCTTATTTTCACTCACAACGTGAGATGGTCCTAGAGGGTACTTATGTATACTCGACCAAATTACCTCGCTCTTAGATCGAACACTGAACTACGTCATTGCAAACAAAGAAACTTCCTAACTAGTTGCACACACATATATATATATATATATAATATATATATATATATATATATTATATATATATATATATATACATTATACATGCATACATAGATGCTGTATACATAATGTACATATGTATGTATTTATATGTGTAAGTATATGTATATATGTATATAAAATGTATATAAACACGATTTGATAAGTACTAGGCTTACAAAGAATAAGTCCCGGGGTCGATGTGTTCGACCAAAGGCTTGTTCCAACATGGCCGCACTCAAATGACTGAAACAAATAAAAGAATAAAGGAATGTAGCACTTTGGAGACAACAAATCTCAGGGTGATACGCTCGGGACTGAACCTGGGACCTTGTGGTTGGGAAGTAAACGTCCCACCTCACAGCCACACCTTAACAAACAAACTGCGAAAATTAATAAAACAGAAATAATGATTTAAAATTCATTCTTTCTGTGCGGCCCAGTGCCGAATGACCTGCGGCCCGGTACTGGTCCGTGGCTGGGTGGTGAGCTGGCAGAATCGTTAGCACGCCGGACGAAATGCTTAGCAGTATTTCGTCTGCCGCTACGTTCTGAGTTCCAATTCCGCCGAGATCGACTTTGCCTTTCATCCTTTCGGTTTTGATTAAATAAGTACCAGTTACGCACTGGGGTCGATGTAATCGAATTAATACATAAGTCTGGCCTTGTTTGTCCACTCTATGTTTAGCCCCTTGTGGTTAATAAAGAAATAGGTTGGAGAACCTTACTCCATATGAATGTCGAAACGACGAAAATAAAACCTTGAGGTGCCGTCCCCTATTGTAATAATCTCCCCCTTAGCTCTCATATTGTCCAGCTTTCACTTTGGAATAACACAACACCATAATAACTGTTAAGGAAACCACATCAGAAATATTTCCAGCGAGGTGGACTCGGCCACTAAATAGACATCTTAACTCTGAACACCACTAGTACTGCAAAAAAGAGAAAAAAAACATTAGTTATATTAATGTAACATTAATTATATTACAATTACTGCAGTGGTAGGGTAAAATTAATGAACCTCACCGCACGCCTTTTCCTGTGCTCCCTTTTTATATATTTGACACTTTGTCTTTTTAAAAGCGAATTCAATAAGTGATGCTTTTACTAAATTGAAACACATCAATT
>NC_043015.1:41952643-41960143 GCF_006345805.1 Octopus sinensis
GTAGCTTTTAATGATTTGGTGTATGTTTAGAATTTCCTTTAATTTTGGGTTTTTATGAAGTATTGGTAAATTCTGGGTGATGATGGTGAAGGCTTCTTTGTTTCTGGGGTTGTATGTAGATATGTAAGGTAGTATTTTCGGGGAAGGTGTGTTGTTGTGTTGAACTTTTCTTAAAGTTTCTATGTTGATTTCTGTTGCACGTCTGATCCCATCCTCTATGAGTTGAGCTGGGTAATGTCTGTCAATTAGGGTGTTTTTGAGTTCTTGCAGTCTAAAGTTCCTGGTATTTTGTTCTGACACTATTGTGCATATCCTTCTTGCAAGGTTGAAGGGGATGTTTGTTTTAGTGTGTCTTGGGTGGCATGAATTAAAAGAAGGTATTGTTTGGCGTCTGTGGCTTTGTAAAAAATGTCTGTTTCTATTTTAAGGTTAATTTTTTTAATTAGTATATCCAAGAACGGGAGCTCCTTTTGGTTGTATTCCATTGTGAACTGTATATTTGGGTTTATGCTGTTCAATAGGTTTTTAAATTTTAGGAGTTTATCTATGTTTTCATTCCAGAAATGAAACAATCGTCTAGGAATCGTTTCCAATTCTCTTTTATGTATTGAGAGAGGGAGTTTCCAAAGATTGATAGAGATTCCTGGTAAATGATTATTTCCATGTATCCCATTGTTAAGTTCGCAATGACTGGTGCTGCCCTTGTACCCATAGCAATTCCGGATTTTTGACGGTAAAATGTATTGTCAAACATGAAGTGGTTATTGTGTAGGATGAATTCAATTGATTTAGTAATGAATTCCTTACTGATCCTTTTGGTATTTCTTCCGGAAATTGGTCTAACCAGAATTGTATTGCCTCCAGTCCATAATTATGAGGTATACTGGTATACAAGTTGACTACATCAAATGAAACCAGGATTGTTTCTTCCTTGGTTTTTTTTGGAAGGTGGTTTAACATATCTAAGTCATCTCTGATATGGCTATCGATATGTTTAAGGAAGGGTTTCAAGAGGATGTCCATAAGTAGACTTAGTCTGTGTTTTCACAGGTTGGGCCAGCTACAATGGGTCGTAGTTTTAGGTCCCCCGGATTAGGTGTGTGTATGTATGTCTTTGGTGATTTTTAATGGTTTCATTTATAATTTGACTTTTATGAATTTTTGGCAGACCATAAAAGGCTAGGTTTGCATTTAAGTTTGTTAGAAATCAATCTCTTGGTTGTCAGTTCCTTTTCATGGGTTTTAATTAGTGAAGATAGAGTTTTCATTATTTATATATATATATTTTTTCTATATATATAATATATATATATATATATATATATATCTATTGTGGTGTGTGTGTGTGGTGTGTGTGTTGTGTGTATTTATTTATATGTGGGGGTTTGTGTATATATGTACATTCGTGTATTTTTTACTCTTTTATCCGTTCATTTGTTTCAGTCATTTGACTGCGGCCGTGCTGGATGACCGTCTTCATTCGAACAAATTGACCCCAGGGGACTTATTCTTTGTAAGCCTAGTACTTATTCTATCGGTGTCTTTGACCGTACCGCTAAGTTACGGGGACGTAAACACACCAACGTCGGTTGTCAATTGATGGAGGATGGGATAACCACAGATGCATAAACACACACACACACACTCACACACACACTCACATACACACACATATATATATATATATATATATATATATATATATATACACTGCGATAACCCTTGCCTTCCGTCTATCTTTGGTTTTACAAGGAGCTTTGTTGGCCTCTCGCTCAACTGCGCCTCATGCATAATAATCAAGCAGGTTGCAGTAGAGAGAATTAGGTGACCAGATTTTAGGGCTGATGTGTGTACAGAAATTGTCTGACACTCATGACTGCGTTCTTATGCTTGTCTGGCATGGAGCAGAGTCCTGTCGCCAGACATAGTCTTTCAGCGGACTCTGCTTTACTCTGGGCAGCACAATCCACTCCAGGAACTTGCTGTAGGCTTCCATTTTGCGTCTGAAGCCGTGTGCAAAGATAAATGAAGGCATAACGTAGCCATCATTAGTGATCACTCCAAACACCATGATTTTGACAGGATGTTTGATACTTATAACTCTCAGTACATGTCCACAGATTACACTGTCTTCAGATTGAGACCCGAACACTCTGAATTGTTCGTAATGGAGCTTCCGGCGCGAATGCCAAGCAGTAGAGCATATCGTTTCCACATTTCTGAATTGAATTGAACCATGGTGCTGTTTTTCTAACATGCGGTGCGCAACTGACCCTACTATACTGTGTAGTCCACAAAATCAAAAACAAAGAATGTGAATGCACGAAATTAAAAATAGAAAATTTACCCATCCCACCCGATATGTGTGTGTGTGGGGGGGTGTATAGATCTTTTTCCTCAGGAAAGGATCTTGTATCAAATATGAGACTTTGTCTTTCTTACAGTAAAATTATTTATTCGAGTTTCACTTTTTACCCACCATCTGATATGCACGCCTGCGTGTAAGCGCAAGCGGATGTACTTGTGTGTGCACATCTGATGTGAGAAAACTAGAGTAAATCGGGTGATTTACAAACGAAATGCTTTCAGATTTTATTTCATCATTGCTCCACAATTTCTACAGGCCCTTTCAACTTTCAGCCCCGTTGCAACCTCAGCAGATTCGTTAGCATGAATGCACAAACAACTAAGCAACTATTCACAAGTTCTGCTATAATAATAAATCAATAGAAATATCTCCGTATTTCTGCTGAATAAGAATTTTAATTTTCTGTGAAATTCTTTTTGTTTTTTTTTATGAAATTCTATATAATACGTAAGATTCGTATTAGCAGTTTAGATATACAGAACAAATTCATCACAACTGAAAGAAAACATTAAGAAAACATGATATCAAAAGCACTATATCATACATGATAACTGTATGTGCCTCTTAGATATAGAGAGCAGTTTATCGTAATTTTAACTTTACAACACATCATTGAGATCGCGAAAACAAAAGGCAAGTTGGATGCTTTTTTTTCTGCTTTTTGATACGTGTCATACCATCCACACTCCACATCAATTATCCGCCACATAACAGTTGAATATCAATAAATATTTCGCTGATAAATTTCTCTAAGCGTAACTTCTACAGTCAGCTAATGAGAAAGAGCAACAGAGACAAGGAGAAAAAGCGAGAGAAAGAAAACGAGAAAGAGGCCAGCCGTTGATCATACAACATCATTTTGATGCATATAAAATTTGATAACGTTCATCTCTTCCGCCATATAAAATATATATATTCCTTATCGCAAAATAATTTCCATCTATCAACAATTCTTTGGTTTTAAATTTCTATAGTCAGGCTGTCAAGTAATATATTTAACCAAATTTTGATATGAAATTCGTCGAGATACGAGTTTTATATAATTGCTTTTAACGAATGATACAAAGCAAACGAGAGGATTAAATTGTTTCGAGAGACATTTGGAACGAAACAAACTTAAATAATCAGCGAAAATTTGAGAAAGTTAGAAGTATGAAATAGATGAAGAAACACAGTGTATATTTAAGTGTATATATGTATATATATATATATACAAACACACATACAAACACACATACACACACAACCCACATAAAACACCATACATACATATAATATATAGATAAATATATATATATTCTATATATATAGAATAGTATATATATATATGTATGATATGTATGTGTGTGCATTTGTGCGTGTATGTGTGTATGTGTGTAGAGAGATAACGTGAGGGATTTGGTAGAGCAGATGTGAAACAAAACTCAATATATGTCTCCATATATTTATATATGGAGACATGTGTGTGTGCGTATATATATACATACACATTTACAAAGACACATACATATATATGTATATCTATCTATCTATTTACCTATCTACATATATATAAATATATACATACACACAAATTTCATATACACAACGCATCCATGTATGTATGTATGTATGTATGTATGTATGTATGTATGTATGTATGTATGTATTATGTATGAATGTATGTATGTATGTATGTATGTATGCATGTATGAATGTATGTATTTATGTATGAATTTATGTACGTATGAAGGTGTGTATGCATTTACGAATGTATGTATGTATGTATAAATGTATGTATGTATGTATAAATGTATGTATGTATGTATGTATGTATGTATGTATGCATGCATGCATGTATGTATGTATGTATATATGTATGTATGTTAGTTTGTATGTATGTATGTATGTATGTATGTATGCATGCATGCATGCATGTATGTATGTATGTATGTATATATGTATGTATGTTTGTTTGTATGTATGTATGTATGTATGTATGTATGAATGTATGCATGAATGTAGGTAGGTAGGTAGGTATGTATGTATGTATGTATGTATGTATGTATGCATGCATGCATGTATGTATGTATGTATATATGTATGTATGTTTGTTTGTATGTAGTATGTATGTATGTATGTATGTATGAATGTACGCATGAATGTAGGTAGGTATGTATGTATGTATATGTATGTATGTATGTATGTATGTGTATTGCCAAAATGGAGTGAAAAGTGAGGTTGAAAGTAACAGAAGAAATGAAATGAAAACGAGAAAGATCACGTGTTAGTTTGCTTTGACAAGTTCCAGCAGTTATCTTGAATCAATTACTAGAAGAAACCTTGCGTCTCTACCTCTTTCCCCTGCCGCCCTCACTATTTCTATCTCTCTTTCTTCGTGACTCTCTGTCTTTCTCTCTCAATCTCTCTTTCCTTCTCTCTTATTGAAAGTGATGTTTACAGTGATATCGGATGATAATTCATATTATGCATAATATATCGGCGAAATAGTTATTGATATACAACTTTGGTGTTCGTGGGTAAATAGTGCGGAGTGCGCATGCTCATGTTACGTAGTATACACACATGCATACATACATACATACATACATACATACATACATACATACATATACATACATACATACACACACATATACATACATATATACACACACATATACATATACATATATTTATACATACATATACACATATACATATATATATATATATATATATATATATAAACATTTAGTCCGCGCTAATATTTGGGATATTTGTGTGTGTGTGTATATATATATATATACATATATATCCATATGTATTGTTGGATGTATATATTCATACATACATATGTACTTACCTACATACTTACATATACACATACATACATGCATACAAACATGCAAACATACATATATCCATACATACACACTTGTTATATACACTGGATTGTGATGAATTTATTGAATAAGTGCAGATATGTGCGCATATATAAATACGAACAGAGAAAGAAATCCCCTTCTCCACACAAACACACACCAACGTGTGTATATATATATGTGTGAGCATGAGTATGTGTTCGTGGTTATGCTAAGCCTTTCAGTCTGTACATATAATGTTATGATACCCTTATATTGCCAGATGATAACCACCTCATATAGGTATTTACACTGCATCAGTTTCTACTTACAATGGTACAGCTATTATCTTATAAACTTATTAATATCCATAGTCAAATTTCCCGTCACATACAAGGAAATGAGTCATAAACTTTTATATTTAACTCTTTCGGATTTTATGTTGCCAGCTTAAAAGTTGCACTCCATGCTGACGTTTGAGCTGGCTCTTGCGGAGGGCTAATTGACCCTGCGGCTCACAATTAAGGAGAGTTAAATAGTATGGCTATAATACATCTATAATGTCTATATATCTCGAAGGTGTTTTATCAGGGTTTAAGGACGGATGAGAATCAATTTTGTAATGCAATCATTTTATTTTTCTAGTCTGAAATTGGATTCCATTTGCTGACCAATGTGTCTCAAGGTTCTTATCTCGACATAAAATTAACGACCAAACGTTATTTCTCTCACCCCTTCGTTTCTGACGTCATCTGACATACGCCAACCAAGATGGCATGATTCAGCCAAGCTTTACCTGCTAGAAATAGCAATCCAAATACTTTTAAATCAGATCTCAATGTTGGATGTTCAAAAGCCAAATGAAGGGCAGATTTTCAATCCCAGGTTCATCCTGATTTCAAAAAGGGACAGTGTAATATGTCTTTGTAGACTAAGATACAGGGGTCCCAGGCGGACAGACAGAATTTCGCTTTTATTATTATAGAAGACCATCTCTTATGCTGGCGTGGATCTCCTCTAAGTTGTGTTACTTCATATCAAGACCCAAAACTTGCTAATATTATTATTAGGTTCTTGAAAGATTTCTTCATTTTATGGAACTTTTGCTTGCAGTGACTGCAATTTGTGCACTCATACAAGGAGCATTCCATGTTTCATATCATTCAAAACTTCTGTTATATTTGCTGATCACTAGCATTGCTTTGATATTAACTTGTCCGTAATTTCCAATCTCACTTTCAATTTCAATTTCAATTTCGTGGGCTGCTTCTCTCATGTAAGACAGGTGAGGGAGAGAGAGAGAGAGAAATAGAGTGAGAGAAAGAGAAGTTTGCTTCCCATGCACATAATTTTCGGATAATATCCCAGTGTGTAGCAACTTATGCAGCTTTCTTCTACTAAAGCTTCAGGTATATCAAAGTCCTGTGAGTGGGTTTGGTAGACCGAAACGAAAATGAGCCCGATTTATATATATATCTGTGTGTGTGGTGTGTGTGTGGTGGTGTGTGTGTTGTGTTTGTGTGTTGTGTGTGTGTGTGTGTGAGTGTGGTGTGGTGTGGGTGTGTGTGTGTGTGTGTTGTGGTGTGTGTGTGTATGTGTGTGTGTGTCGAGTGTGGTAGCATCAAAAAGTTCGCGGAATAGTTCTGGAGTTCCGTCCAGGGGGAACGTAGGCGGGTTGATTATGGTAAGCTACAAAAATGCGAGTGAGTGCGTCCTGATCAGCGATGTTTAACATCATCCGATAATCTGATCGATACGATGATGTTACATAACGCAACATATACGTTAGTATATTAAATAACTTCGTTTCTGATATAACATTTATATTTCATAGCCGCCATCACAAAAATTAATAAACAAACATACTATTTCGATATTTTAATATTGAAACGGTTACATCAATTGGAGATGGGAACAAGAATTTTTTTTTAAAATTGATTGATTTATAAATGTTACTTTCCATTTGAATTAATATTTATAAAGAAAAACGTAATTCGTATCACTGTCATTAATTATATTTATATGAGACTTAATATATTCTGTTTGTTAATTCATAGAGTATCATTACAGCGTGGGATATGAATAATTATGTGTACAGAATCGTATCCATACATTTAATTAGCATATGTCCTGTCTCACTGTGATTTTAGGTATCGTAGCAAAACTACAGGGCTTCTGAAAAAAATGGCGAACAGCTCTTTATAAAAATGTACATATGGCTTCTTCTATATTTTACTTCTTTCAGTCATTGGACTGCGGCCATACTGCGGTATCGCCTTGAAGGTTTTA
>NC_043015.1:41965143-41967643 GCF_006345805.1 Octopus sinensis
CTATCTCTCCATTTCTCTCTCTCCCTCCCTCCCTATATATATATATATATATATACATATACATACCTATATATGTATATATATATATATACGACGGGCTTCTTTTAGTTTCCGTCTACCGAATCCACTCACAAAGCATTGGTCGACCCGAGGCTATAGTAGAAGGCATTTGCCCAATGTGCCACGCAGTGGGACTGAACCCGGAACCATGTGGTTTGTAAGCAAACCACTTACCACACATCCACGCCTGCGCCTGAACAAACCAATAGTTGATGGTTTTTATACTTAAGTTTGAATGAGTTTAGTAACAATCTGTTTCTCAACCACTTGACGATTACGTATGAATGCATTCGAAATAGCTGTGATTGTTTTCATTATGGCTTCTAAAAATATACAACCCATATTAGTAGAGAGATCTCGCCTATACCTCTTGGAAGAATATGCTTCACACTCAAGATGGAAATAGGAGCGGCAAGTGGATCTGGATGTTGTTTTAAAAAAAATGGAGAAGTGTATATACATCCACACACACACACACACACACACTCACACTCAAACAAACACCCTCACCTATACATATATGTAGAGAGAAATAGATAGAGACAGATAGAGACAGAGATATACAGTTGTATTCATATATACATAAGATATGTATACGTATATATATATATATATATATAATGTGCATTTGTATAAATGTAAATGCATATAATATATAAATTCTTATACGCACAAGCACACGCATATATATATATATACATACACGCGCACATATGCGCACGCACATGCGCACGCACATGCTCACACACCCCCACACAAACACAGACAGCCACACACGCATACATATATACATACATGAGTGTGTGTGTGTGTGTGTGTGTGTGTGTGTGTGTGTGTGTGGTGTGTGTGTGTGTATCTGCGTACCGGATATATCGATATAAACAATAATATTGTTTATTCTTGTGAAAAGATATAACCGTAAAACCAAAAAACGGTTTCTGCAATCTATAGCCATCGAAGAATACGTTTTGCGTAATACTCGTATATACACACATACATAAATACATACATGCGTATATGTATGTATCTATGTATGTATGAATGAATGTATGAATAGTTTGAAAGGAAGCGAAAGCATTTTAAAAAACGCAATCCTAGCAACATCCATAAAATAAGAAACTAAATAAATGTCAGGATAACTCCTATAACATTCGGTCGATAAACAAAAAGCCTTATACATTTTTTGTAGAATTGTGTACATGGAAAAGTGGGCGTAATTTCCTCGTTAAATATGCGTGTGTTGTGTATATAGTTTGTCCAACGGCCACATCCTCAAAATACGCTCGACGACCAATTCTTCTAAATACGAGGTAGCATCAAATAGTTCCCAGACTAATTCTGTAGCGCCCCAACAGATGACAGCTCACGGTTGCGTGTCGTGTGAGAGCTAGCTGTGATATTCATGAAGCAGTGTATCGAAGGACATCATTGTGTTTACTTCGCAAGTTGTGAAATTTGTTTGTGTTTTTGTGGTCCCATGTATGCAGAAGTCTGCGATATTTTTTTATGGATAGGAACAAAGAACCAAAGCGAAATCTTTGCGTTTAACTTGTGAAGTCTGCTACGGAGACATTGAACATGCTTCGGCAAGTTTACAGCGGCGAGGCAATGAGTCGTACGCCAAAGTGTGGAGCGGCACCGCGCTTCAAATATGGAAGAACGTTCCTGGAAAACGACGAGCAATCTGGAAGGCCTGCCTGGAGCGTCACATCCGGAAATGTGGTATTGTCCATGAATAATTCGGCCTCGCTGGGTCAGACCGTCAATTGAGGGTTCTTCTTCGACATTTTGAAATGTTTGAAGGAGGACATTCGGCGAAGTGACCAGGTCTGTGGAACGAAGATTTGGGTTCTTCACCATGCTCTTCTCACTCTTGAGTTCCTCGCCAAAAGCAATATGTATCGCTTCTGCACCCACCTCTATTTGCCAGATTTAGTACTTACGGACTTCCATCTTTTCCCCAAGATGAAAAAAAGCTCAAAGATCGCCGTTTTAACACTAGAGATCCAGAGCAAATCGCAAAAGCTCCTCGACACGCTTACGGTAAACAAATTCCAGCACGGATTCTAAAAGTGGTAGCAAGGCTGGGACTGATGAATTACTGCGCAAGGTGGCTATTTCGAAAGGGCTGATGCTAAACCTAGGTGAATAATTTATTTTTTATCAAACATAAGTCCTGGAACTTTTTGATACCACCTCCTACTGACAGAATATGATTTTTTTTCTGATATGTCTCCTTGTTTCATTCATTGGACTGCGGCCATACTCATGCACTGCTTTGCAGTTACCATAACAGAAAGATTTCAAAGGCGGTGAGCTGGCAGAAAGATAGCACGTTGGGCGAAAGACTTAGCGGTATTTCGTCTGCCGTTACATTCTGAGTTCAAATTCCGCCGAGGTCGACTTTGCTTTTTATCCTTTCGGGGTCGATAAATTAAAT
>NC_043015.1:41977643-41990143 GCF_006345805.1 Octopus sinensis
GGCATTGTTTGCCCATTATTTTGTTAATGGATATGTAGTTTGATTGTGCTTTTGTGCCATTTGGGTATGTAAATGTCCACTGCTTGCCAACTCACTTTTGATATTTTGTGATAAAACAGAGAAGACCAATTTCAGACTCATGCAGATATTTTCCATTTCTATTTGTTGTTTCATGGAAACTGTATTTGCATTCGTCCTTTGCGAGATGAACATTCATATCTCCTCCTGTAACTAATACATTAAGACAAGGTATTTTTTTCACAAGAAGTGTCAAACGCTGCTGCATCAGAGAAGAAGAGAATATGTTCGAGGGTTCATTGGTTTTGACGAGGTCGGAATCACTTCTTACCCACTAGTTTTTACAGATCTATTGTGTCCTGGATAAGTAACACTTGACAGGGCCCCAGCTAGAAGTTCATTAGCAAGTTATATATTTCTTTACTACCCACAAGGGGCTAAACACAGAGGGGACAAACAAGGACAGACAAAGCGATTAAGTCGATTCCATCGACCCCAGTGCGTAACTGGTACTTAATTTATCGACCCCGAAAGGATGAAAGGCAAAGTCAGCCTCGGCGGAATTTGAACTCAGAACGTAACGGCATACGAAATACGGCTACGCATTTCGCCCGGCGTGCTAACGGTTCTGCCAGCTCATCGCCTTAGAGCTCACCGTTCATTAGCAAGTTATAGAATCACCCTTGGAAGAAGGCAATTCACAGATTAAATAATTCCTCGTATGTATGCATGTATGTCTGCATGCATGTATGCATTTATTATTAAGTAAGCGTGCATGCATGGATGTATATATGTATGTATGATGTATGTATGTATTATGTGTGTGTATGTATGAGAGAACAGTGCATGTCATAAAAGTGACAATGGGGTAAAATATACGAAGCCCATTATACCCATCATAACTACCCGTCTGATAAGGGTGCAGCAGGCACATGCATCACACCCATATGTACGCGGCATAGTGATCTCGTATCAAGATAAACAGCGCATGACCTTTATGTATGTATTATGTATCTGTCTATCTATCTATCGATCTATCTATCTGCCTGTCTATCAATCGACTTATTCTTCAATTCACCCATTTATCTATCTATCAATCCATTTGTCTGTCTGCTTGTGTGGTGGTGTTGCTGGTGGAAGGAATTTGTAATTAAAATAAATATTTGAATGCGTAACTAATGAAGAAACACGGGGATAACATTCCATCGAATGTTTAAAACCCCCTGGTCATTGCAAATCTATAATTAACCCAGATAGAATTCGAAATCAAATCATACATAAAACAAACGTATATAATATCGAATTATGTATTCAACTACGACAGCGATCAAAAAATTAAAGACGATAATAGATTTAATATTAATGAGTACGAAAGCAAAAACTTCATCACAGATGACGGAAAATATATATAAAACAAAATGGAGGTACTTATTGGATTATGAAACCTATAAACAAATAAAAAAATATATATACATCTATAAAGCGATGGTGGAAGATAATTTGAAAATATGAAAGGAATAAACATCGAAAAAATGCCAAGGGTCAATAAATTTGATAGCGGAACAAGACAAACAACTATTGTTTTGCTAAATAGTTTACTTAATATCTTGTTGCACGATAATAAATATATATATATATATAAATATATGTATATATATATATAATATATATATATATATATATATATATATATATATTATGTATGTATGTATGTATGTATGTATACATATATATATATGCATATATATGTCATATATGTATATATATACATATATATGTATGTATGTGTGTGTTTATATGTATGCATGCGTACGTATGCGTATGTATATATATATATATATAAAATATATAGATATATACATATAAACACATTTATGCACAAACACACAGATATATATATATATGTATATACGCACATATACGTAACATACAGGGTGTGGTGAATGAATTGTATAAATTACATTAAATTACACAAAAGTGAAAATAACACATCTCATTTACGAAAGTTACATAAAATATCTTGAAATACTAAAGAGTAAATTTATTTAATAAAATCGCTATTGGCTTCAACCACGACCTCCCTACGACTTCCGAATCTCCAGTAACTCTTCTGGATGGTCTCCTTGTTTAAGGACGATGTGGTCTGAGAGCTGTAACTGGGTTCTTTTGCTTGTGTGCCATGGCTGCTAAACAGGACTCTGTTGTCTTCCAGCAGCCGCACTCTTGACCAAGGGCAGCACTACCTTCTCCGGGCACTTGATGTAGGCATCCGTATTGCGTCTGAGGCCGTGTGAGAAGATGAATGGCGGCATAATAACGTTGTTGCTAGTGATCACTCCAAGCAGCATGATGTTGACTGGATGTTTGATCTTAAGCACTCTCGGTAATGGTCCTCAGATTGCACTGTCCTCAGATTGACACCCAAACACTGTGAAATGTTCCTACTGGAGCTTCCAGCGGGAATGCAAAGCATAAATCATGTCGTTTCCAAATTTCTGGCAGAATGAATTACGTCATGGTGCTGTTTCTCTCACAGACGTTGTCCAACTGACCCTACTATAGTGACAATATCAAAAACAAACAATGCGCATGCGCAAAATTATAAAGATAAAATAGTAACGATTTACCCATCGGAACCCATATATGTATATATTTCTTTACTACCCGCAAGGGGCTCAACATAGAGGGGACAAACAAGGACAGACAAACAGATTAAGTCGATTACATCGACCCCAGTGCGTAATTGGTACTTAATTTATCGACCCCGATAGGATGAAAGGCAAAGTCGACCTCGGCAGAATTTGAACTCAGAACGTAACTGCAGACGAAATACGGCTAAGCATTTCGCCCTTCGTGCTAACGTTTCTGCCAGCTCGCTGAATAAATACCATGATGATTGACAGGCGACTGATGATTGATCGAGAGTAAACAGCAACAATTAGAACAACAATTAGAACAACCGAGCGGTTGAGAGGTGCAGCTTTGACCACTATACATCACCAGCAACGCAGTTTGAACACCCGACGTTTTGCTTAGCTGTTTATTTGTCAATCATTTTAGCCCACGCCTCCATGGCTATCTGGATTGCTAGAAATAACAATCAGCGCCAAACATCCTACAAACCATACACAACCTTATTCGAATAAACGGAAGACAACGTTAGATTACGAAAATATAGACACACGGAAGCAGAGCGGATATTGACGGACGGAACGTACTTTCTCGTAGGCCTGTTCTCTCGAGGCAGACCAGGATTTAAACAGGAACAACAACAACAACGGAAACCAGACCAAAACCAGACATCATTAACGTGTGTGAATAAAATGCCTTGTGAAAACAGCTCAGAGCCACAGACGCAGACGAAACACTTCTAAGCTCACGCAGAGAACATTGATTTAATTATTGGCATAAGTTGCAGAACTTTTAAAATGTTGCTGAGAACAAACTCAGCATCAAAACGAAAATGAATTGACTAAATTAAATTATGTATCTATCCCCGACCACTACCAAGACCATCTCAACTATATCACAGCTTTACCAGAATCATTTGAACACCCTTGACTTCTGTTCTTCATTACATCTTCCAGTCCGCCTAGACTTTACTAAATACGTTAAATAATCTTTATTTTTCAGATATATCTGGCTATACCGCAGCTTATGCTCTGTTCCGCTCAGAACTCCAATTTGCAAACTAACGACAACATATATAGGAAAATTGACTTCATTTTGGTGAGAGAAATTGTTCGGATAATGTATTGGTCCGTTGGCTCATATTTGTATAAAGCGTTTAAATTGGCATCAGTGCAAATCGTATTAAGCGTCGGACAATGCGTTTATTTCTGAATGCGTGCATGGAAAATACATGAAATATTTTATTAGATTCGTTTAAGATGTCTTCAATACTCTTTTACTCTTTTACTTGTTTCAGTCATTTGACTGTGGCCATGCTGGAGCACCGCCTTTAATCGAGCAACTCGACCCCGGTACTTATTCTCTTGTAAGCCCAGTACTTATTCTATCGGTCTCTTTTGCCGAACCGCTAAGTAACGGAGACATAAACACACCAGCATCGGTTGCCAAGCAATGCTAGGGGGACAAACACAGACACACAAACATGCATGCACACACACATATATATATATATATACATATATACGACGGGCTTCTTTCAGTTTCCGTCTACCAAATCCACTCACAAGGCTTTGGTTGGCCCGAGGCTATAGTAGAAGAGACTTGTCCAAGGTGCCACGCAGTGGGACTGAACCCGGAACCATGTGGTTGGTAAGCAAGCTACTTACCACACAGCCACTCCTGCGCCTATAGTTTAAAATAAACAGATAAGATTGTTATTTATACTAAACCATGGAAAAATATTGGTTACAACTCGATCAGTGATCAAGTTTCTAGATACTCCCGTCGGTTTGATGAATATAACTCGGTGAGCTGGCAGAATCGTTAGCACTCCCTACAAGATGCAAAGCGGCATTTCGTCTGTTTCGTCCGATTGCACGATTTGCGTTTCCCGGGTCGATAACTTAAGTACCAGTGAAACTCTGGTGTCGATGTTAACGCCTGTCCTCCCTCAAAATTTCAGGCCTTTGTGCCTTTAGTAGTAGCGATTATTATTATTATTATTACTACTTTTATTCCTTCTTAACACAGCATAGGTACAAAGTCATACCAAGGACCTCAGACAGATAATACTTTCCTTAAGACGTGCGCTGTGCCCAATAAGGCTGCTTTTGGCAAGACATCAATCTTGCATGGATTTTCCAGTTTTCCGAAGAAGTCTTGATTGAGCCCAACGCTCCAATCACCACTGGGATCACTTTTACTTCACCCTCTCGCATTCCATGCAGTTTTGCCATTTCCTCTTTCAATTCGGAGTACTTGGTGATATTTTCAACCTCTTTACTCACAACATTCATGTCATTTTGTATGGCTACATCAATGATCTGACAGTATTTGCCTCTCTTACTCAATATGACAACATCCGGCTGAAGGTGTTCGATTACACGACCCGTCTGAAAATCATAGTCTCAGATTATCGTTCTCCTTCTTCTTCTTCTTCTTCTTCTTCTTCTTATTATTATTATTATTATTATTATTATTAGTAGTAGTAGTAGTAGTAGTAGTAGTAGTAGTAGTAGTATACTCATTGCTTTCCCTTTTTCCTCCCTCTTGACTCTTCATTTACTCTTACTTATCCTTCATCCACTTCTTACTTATGGTCCCCATCACCATCATCACGGTCATCACCACTGCAACCACCACCACCACCGTCATCATCATCTTCATCACTAACACCACCACCACCATTGTTATAAAATACTAATAAAGTAAAAAGTACCATATTACACGTAGTCGTATAATGACAGACTTTGAAGATATCAAGCTATCATTACTGCAACAAATAGAATACGGTAAAAGTTAATATATTGGTGAGATATATATCTAACGGAAAGACTTTTTATACCTAATATCATATATATACATACATACATGCATACATACAGATAGACAGACATACAGACAGACAGACAGACAGACAGACAGACAGACAGACAGACAGACAGACAGACAGACAGGCAGGCAGGCAGACAGACAGACAGACAGACAGACAGACAGACAGACAGACAGATAGATAGATAGATAGATAGATAGATAGATAGATAGATAGATAGATAGATAGATATATATATATATATATACATATAGATAGATATAGATAGATAGAGAAAGAGAGAGAGATAGATAGTTTGATATATTATATATATATATATATATATACATATATATATATAGATGGATAGATAGATATATAGATAGATAGATAGATAGATAGATAGATAGATAGATAGATAGATAGATAGATAGATAGATAGATAGATAGATAGATAGATAGATAGATAGATAGATAGATAGATATTGTTATTATTACAAAGCAATAATATACTAAAAGAGATTATATAAGTTGAGGATGTACCGCAAAATACTTTGATACTTAATACTGTATATAATTATTATTGCAATAACAATAATAATAACAACAATAATAATAATAATAATAATAATAATAATAATAATAATAATAATAATAATAATAATAATAATAATAATAATAATAATAACAATAATGACTATATATGTGATAAAAGTGCACACGTCGGTTGCGTTTATATCTAACAAAATACTTTGATATGTAATAACGTCTATTGTTATTATTATACGATGAAAACCTTATTATTCAATAGCAATAACGTATAAATTGAATATATGGCGGTTTATGTGTTTGTTTTAATGGCTACAAGGACACACAGACATGTTGTAATGGTTTCGTTTTCCTTCTGTTTTTTTTTTTTTTGTGAGTCCTGAAACAGAATCTTAAATATATGTTGTGCGATATAAAAGCTACAGATGAAGAGGGAATCATTTGTTTCGTGTCACTCCTAAATTTTGTTTGTTCTTTCCTTATTTTACTTTATGCATTTTCGTAAGTTGTTTTGTTTCGATTATTTTTTTTTTTTTGTGTGTGCCCGTTTTTTTAGTTTTTATTTGATTTTTCGCTTCTTTATTTATACGTCACAACGTAACATGGTGTTTTATCTTCCTGCTCATCAAAAACTAGACAAACGCGTGCATAACGTTAATACGTACATAGACATGCATATATATATATATATATATATATATATATATATACAGAAAAAGAGAGTGAGCGAGAGAGAGATAGAGATGGATGGATAGACAGACAGACAGACAGGCCGACAGACAGACAGACAGACAGACAGACAGACAGATAGATAGATAGATAGATAGATAGATAGATAGATAGATAGATAGACAGACAGACAGACAGATAAGTTTCTTTATTGGCCACACAGGGCTGCACACAGATGGGACAAATTACAAGGTAGAGCTTTTCTTTTGGGGGATGTTCGTGCATAAATAGGGATATAGGTATGCATATTTATGTGGGTATATGTATAAGCTCACTCAAATTTACGTGTGTAAGTGCATGTATATTTATCTATATCTACACACGCACACACACAAACACGCACAAACCAATGCGCTTGGTTTCTGCAGTGGTTACCATGAGGGATAGATTGTTTTGCAATAATTATACCAGCTGTATATACCTGAGTTCAAATCCTCCCCCTCGTCAGTTTCAACTCCTTCCATCAAGTGCCAGTCCTATAGTCGTAGAAATTCTCCTCTTCCTTTCGTTCTTTCTGGCCTGTGTTTCGGCAGCGCATATGGTGTGTCATGGATACGCCGTATTTCACGACACTGCCCCGGCGACTTTATCATATCCTGTTGCTACAATACTAATTTGAATTAGAAACTGTATCTTGGGTACTGCCTTCTCAAGTCTCTTATCAACGTTTAGTAGATATTATCTCTCACTTGTATTTTTCTAACCACTTCAATATCCAGCTGATTTCACAACTGAATATATCTATTTCTTGCGGTCCCTCACAATATCTGGCCGGTTGTGTTTTAATTTAGTGTCTGTTTTAATTTTAAATTTCCACCAATTTTATTTTCATCCATCAATATCAATTATTCAACTTCATTTGGTCATAATTTTCTCTCTTTTATTCTATTCCAGAATTTTCTGGACAGCCTATCATATCTCATAAGAACATAACCCAGGAGAACACATTTTCTCGCAATTGGCAATAATATCGTTGCTTACTTCAGTTTTATCTTTGCACAGCCTATATTTGTTGTTCAGTGGAAATCTCGTGTTCTTGAATTCCATAGAAATAGTCTTCAATGTGGGATGTTATAAATTTGTCCTTACTCAATGCTAAACTTTAGACGTGATCAATTCCTCCTACGTCTAGTATTTTTCGTTCCAGGTATCCACGCTCTATCTTCTCAATGAAGTGGACTTTTATTTTTCTTGTTTTAATAAATATATTTTATCAATGCTCTCCTAATTATGTAATAAGTTTCATTGTTGCAATTATTGACTGAACTCTTTATTCTGCTACATACGTTGCTTCAGTGTCACAATACCTGCTCCATATGACATTAATACAGGTTTAAGATCACAGCCAAAACATTACGTGGAGAGCCTACCCCGTTACATTTCCATTGTAGTTGAACTTTCCAGCAACACTGAACAACATGCGAATCACTACGTCTGTCACCTGCAGCTCGGGCAATAACCAGTTAGAAGGTCAGATGTGGGTGTGAGGACAGGTACTGCAATTGTCCTGGGGGCCAAGATGCTTCCTGTATACTGATAGTTCACACAACATATTATACGTTCCTTAAAATATTAATTCCCAAGTTCTTCCTTTATTCCTTTCGTTCTTTCTGGCCTATGTTTGGGCAGCGCATATGGTGTGTCTTGGATATGCCGTATTTCAGGACACTGCTCCGGGACTTTATCAAAGTCATGTGTGCCTAAGCAAGAGAAGATATACATACACAGATACACATATATGTGCTCATGCGTGAGTGGGTGAATGTATGTATGTATGTATGTCTTTAGGTGTGTATGTATGTCTTTATGCATGTATGTCTTTATATATGTGTATATATGCAAGTACAAATTAAGCTATGTAAATATAGATATGTTTCTGTTCATGGATGTGTGTGTATGTTTGACTGAGCTGATATATAAGAGAAAATGAGAGAGGACAGGAGAAGGAGATAGTCTGATAGACGCTTTGAATGAAACTAGTACAAAGGAAAACAAATAGATATAGAAATATTATGTGTTATTGGACAAGTATGTACTAACAATGGTGATATATCAACGGAAAGAAATACAATACAATAGAATAAAAAAACGGATGTTAAAGATTTTTTTTAAAAACTAAGAAATAAAGAATAAGAAGATGATTCTCTTTCATATCGATATATGAAATCGAAGATATCAAGTCAAAGGTAATCGCCTTTGCTAAACTATTGGTCACGAACGAGATATGTCTTCGACGGATATCACGACGATTTTTTTTTCCCAAACAGTATTTCGAAAAGAATCACAAGATACGGATTAGAATGGTAAATTCGGTATTTGCTGATATAAGAATCTATAAGATAAAATAACGGAAATAATACAATATATATATATATATATATATATATATGTGTGTGTGTGTGTGTGTGTGTGTGTGTGTGTGTGTGAGAGAGAGAGAGAGAGAGAGTATGTATATGTATGTATGCATTTATGCATGTATTTAGGTATGTATTTCTAAACGTTAAGAAATAATTCGATATATCATACAAGAGAATTCCACTGCAAATGAATTGGAAGATGACGAGAACAGTGTACGGTAGTAGTAGTAGTAGCAGTAGTAGTAGTAGCAGTAGTAGTAGTAGTAGTAGTAGTAGTAGTAGTAGCAGTAGCAGTAGCAGTAGCAGTAGCAGTAGCAGTAGCAGTAGCAGTAGCAGCAGCAGTAGCAGCAGCAGCAGCAGTAGCAGTAGTAGTAGTAGTAGTAGTAGTAGTATGTAAATAATGGAAATTGCTATGAATATTCCATAAAAGAATTATTTTTCAGGTATCCTTCCAAGGACTACTATTCAAGCATGTGATTTGATTCCCGTTTAATATACAATTTATACTAAGAATAATCACGTGTGTGTATGTGTGTGTGTGTGGTGTGTGTGTGTGTGTGTGTGTGTGTGTGTGTGTGTGCGTGCGTGTTAGGTCGTCAAGTATGAAATTTGTGGTGAGGTATATGGTAAACTTTGTCAGCTGCTCATTTTGCGCCATTATTATATTTTAACAATCCTTATTTTTTGTTAGAAAGCAGACACATCTATTTCTTTTTTTTTTCGAAATCATTTTGCGCTTTATAAGGTTTTTAAAAATCGATTTTTGCTATTTTTGTTTAGAGATGGATAAGTCAGAAATTCGTACAATTTTGAAATATGAGTTCATTCTTGGAAATACATCACAGACAGCTCGGAATATTAATGGAGTATATATATATATATATATATATATATATATATAGAGAGAGAGAGAGAGAGAGAGAGAGAGAGAGAGAGAGAAAGAGAATGGAGAAATATATATATATATATATTCGAGAAATTGTACAAAATGCTGGGATGGATTTTGTCTCACTCTGATATGTATTGTACAGTAAGCGGTGCGTCATTTTACGAGTACCTGCTTTACGAGACACCGGGTTTACGAGTTTTATTTTATGATAAAAGTTTCAACTACCATAACAAATGCTTCTGCGTGATATCGGAAAATTTATAGAAAGCGAAAAAAAAGCTTCTTCTAAGCAAACGATTGTAGTTTGCATCGGTGATGGTGTTTGCAACTGATGGTGTGCGCCGTATGTGTGTGTATCGTATGTGTGTGTTTGAAAGTAGGTATATAAATGCATATATATATACACACTCACAAAGACAAGCCCACAAAACACATGCATATATGAATATATATATACATTCATACACACACACACACATATATATACACACACACACACACTCAAACACATACACACGCATATACATATATATATATATTTTATATACATGTATGCATCGATATATATGTGCACACATGCACTTACAGCGCATTGGTTTGCTCGGATTTAAGCTAGAAGGTACATTGTTCAAAATACCGCGTAGTAGGATCGAGCCTGCAAACACGAAGCCGCATAGCACACTTTATAAACGCAGAGATTATGCCTATGCCAAAATATATGCTCAACCTTTATTTTTCTTAGTATCATAAGACGTATTTAAGGGATGAACCATGACTGTTCAATAATATCTAAGCATGCCAAAAATCGATTGGTATTTAAAAAGAAACAATGGACCCCGAATCTATTGAACTAATACGGCACAGCCAATCGAATCAGAACAAACAATAGATTTCTTAAATAATATTTTAAGTTGAGTCAATGATATTTAGATGCAACAAAGTATACAATAGCGATATATTTAATGTCAGTAACCTCTGTCCATGCTCCTGATTATTTCGTAATTAAGTATTTCTAATTAGAATTTTAATTTACTCTGACATATTTAAGACAATGACAATAAAACTACCGATTGCATATGAGTATAACAAAACCGACACACATACGCACATGCACAAACACACGTACCCCTACACGTATATATTTCTTTACCACCCACAAGTATTTTACTACTCCTACATGTATATATTTCTTTACTAAACACAGAGCGGACAAACATCGACCCCAGTGCGTAACTGGTTCTTAATTTATAGACCCCGAAAGGATGAAAGGCAAAGTCGACCTCGGCGGAAGTTGAACTCAGAACGTAACGGCAGACGAAATACAGCTATGCATTTCGCCCGGCGTGCTAACGATTCTGCCAGCTCGCCACCTTAGTACGCCTACATGTATAACCACAAGCATATGTCGTGTCTGTGTGTGTTTGTGTGTATGTATGTTATTCATTTAAACACATGCAACCATATGAAAATAGCCATGAAACGTAGCTGGTCTATCTCCTTACTTTTCGCCAACCGCTAAGACGGACGAACTGCGCTAAGCATTTTGCTCATCATGGTAACGATCTGACCAGCTCGCCGCCGTATGCGAAGAGAATATTTCTTTCAAAATTCATCCCGAGGCCAGCAATTTGAGGAGAGGGTGCAAGTCGATTAGATGGACCTCAGTGCTCAACTGGTATTTATTTTATCGAAACCGAAATGATGAAAGGCAAAGTCGACCTCGGCAGAATTTGAACTCAGAACGCTAAGACGGACAAAACGCAGCTAAGAATAGTGTCCGCGCCGTCAGGTTTCTTACAACTCACTGCCCTTCTGCGAAGAGAATAAAAAGATGCCGTTGTTGTTAGGCGCAGGGGTGGCTGTGTGGTAAGTAACTTGCTTACCAACCCCATAGCTCCGGGTTCAGTCCCACTGCGTGGCACTTTGGGCAAGTGTCCTTTACTATAGCCTCGGACCGATCAAAGCCTGGAGATGAATAACATCTACGGAGACCATCAATGTTTAGGGGAAATTGCATTTCACGAGGCCCCTATCACATCTTACAGCGCTTTACAGTGTTCCCAGAGAATTGTTCAGCAACAATCATGATATCGGCCTTTTGAATCCCACCGTGAACCATCTTGATACCCAAAATACTTCAACATTCAGATGATTTCTACTAAGCTCCATGTCAGCTTACTTTTTTTTGAACCGCAGTTTTAATCTTTATGTTCTCCAACATGGTTGATTTTACACCGGTATATCACGCTGCTCCTGAGAAAAGGGGACACCAAAATCTTCAAATCTAGACCCAACAACATGTGTCTAAGATTTATCTCTTATATGTCTATGTGCATGTATAAGTACATCAATATATTCATGTATTCATATATATGTATATGTATATATATGTATATGTATATATATGTATATATATATATATATATATATATCTGTGTGTATGTGTGTATACATGTGCTGTCTGTGTTTGTGTCTGTGTGTCTGGATGTGCATCGAAATTTCTAATTAAGCGTGG
>NC_043015.1:41995143-42020143 GCF_006345805.1 Octopus sinensis
GAAATTATAAGTTATAATAAAGTTGACATGAGTGTACCTAATATACACACATATATATATATATATATATATATATGTATATACATAAATACATATATATATGTACATATATAAATACATATATATGTATATATGTATATGTATATATATGTATGTATATATATATATATGTGTATATATATATATATATATAATATATATATATATATTACATAATATATAAAATATATATATGTATATATATATAATATATAATATATATATGTGTATGTGCATATACATATATAAATATTTGTGTATATATATGTATATATATTGTATATATATATGTATATATATATATATATATATATATATATATATATATATATATATATATATATACGTAACACATTTCTATGAATGTGAAACCCCCACGATGTATCTATTCCATTAAGTTAGCAGCAACAGCTTGGAACAGAACATAGATATACATACATACATGCATACATACACACATACATACATGCATGCATACTTACATACATACATACATACATACATACACACACATACATACATACATACATACAGAGACATACATACATTCATACATACATAATGCATACATACATACATACACACATGCATATATATATACATACATGCGTACACACATCCACACATACATACATACATACATACATACTTACATACATACATACATACATACTTACATACATACATACATACATACATACATACATACATACATACATACATACATACATATATATCATAATATGTGTATGCTCTACTCGTTGACATGCACAATTTTTACATGACGTATAACTTCTCACTATCTGCCGGCTAACATCGCAACTTCTTCCTCGTAGAAAAATATTTTTAACTCGTTTCAGCCCTCCCAAAAGCGCCAAACTATAATTGCAATTTCAAATGGGGTAAGAGTCGAACCGTCTCTACGTTCAGTTGACCGACATAGATATGGTGTTTGCAAATTTGATTCTTTTCTTAGATAATCCTGTTTTGCTAAATTCTGCATATGTCACTCACATAAACACATAAACAATATATGTTTATATAAACATAAACTCACATAAACAAATAAAGAATATATTAAGAAAGCACATTCGAAATGGGATTATTCGAGAATGGAACGAAATACACAGTGTGATCGCAGAGTACTGAAAGCAGAAGCTTACTGGGTCAGACACACCACAAGGTACATAGACAAACTGTGGACCCATGAGTTACCGAGTCGTATTCAAGGGGTCTGAAAAATCTACTTGGAAGGGTTCCATGAAAAATCTAGTAGAAATATCTACTTGGAAGACGGTTGAGATAAGATGGAATAGAATGGTGTAAACAACAAAGAAATGGAAGCGCATTGTGACCACTGATGTATAACAAATGATGGTTTGGTCGATACTGTGATAATGTGATTCATACATATATACATTAAGAACTTTTTTCTGAGTATTACCGATTACTTGACTCCATATATATATATATATATATATATATATATATTATATAGAGAGAGAGAGAGAGAGAGAGGAGAGAGAGAGATAGAGAGATAGATAGATAGATAGATAGTAGTAGATAGATAGATAGATAGATAGATAGTTGAAATTTATAGAAAAATAAAAGACGAAGACAGGTGTATAAACAACAAGTACGTGCATTAGATTAACGCTCAGGAAGGTCAGAAAGTCTTTTATGTTTCGAGCCTATGCTCTTCACCTGGAAGGAAGCAGAGAAAATAAACAGAGAATAAAAAGAAACTTTTGGAGGTAACGGTCAGTCAAGCGACTATGTATATATATATATATATATATTATATAAAAGGGCTTAGTAAAATAAATTACTTTGCCGCATACTGAACTCATTAGAAATAGCAGCTAAAAAATTTTTAAAGCTATTTCTAATACTTAAAGAAAATCTCTCTCATATATAGTGTTGGCTTAATTCAACTCACAAAAGTTGGGGGTAAGGACATCGAAAATTCAAATGCTAAGGTTATTTGAGAACGTACGTTTCAAGATTAGTCAAAACAACACTTCTATCATCAGCTCAGAAATTCCTTGGTTTGGATTTGGAAACACTGAATTAAGAACATACCCTTTCGAAGATCTGCTCGTAACTAACAGTGCCAACAAATTCAAATAAGCAAGCGAAGAATCTTTGTCTCCCCTTTCCACCAGCGTGGGTTAAAATCATCAAACACTATGCTTATTTCGGTAAAATCCGAAGCATTAATCAGAGGGAGATTAATTATAATTTCAACAATTGAGGGCAAAATTAATTAATTATTAATCAATTTCACCAAGTGTTCAGTATGCAAAGGGACCATTCAAGGCGAATTCAAATTATTACATTATATAAAAGGGCTTAGTAAAATAAATAACTTTGCCGCATACTGAACTCATTAGAAATAGCAGCTAAAAAACTTTTTTAAAGCTATTCTAATACTTAAAGAAAATCTTTCTCATATATAGTGTTTGCTTAATTCAACTCACAAAAGTTTGGGGGTAAGGACATCGAAAAATCAAATGCTAAGTTATTTGAGAACGTACGTTTCAAGATTAGTCAAAACAACACTTCTACCATCAGCTCAGAAATTCCTTGGTTTGGATTTGGAAACACTGAAAATAAGAACATACCCTTTCGAAGATCTGCTCGTAACTAACAGTGCCAACAAATTCAAATAAGCAAGCGAAGAATCTCTGTTCTCCCCTTTCCACCAGCGTGGGTTAAAATCATCAAACACTATGCTTATTTCGGTAAAATCCGAAGCATTAATCAGAGGCAGATTAATTATAATTTCAACAATTGAGGGCAAAATTAATTAATTATTAATCAATTTCACCAAGTGTTCAGTATGCAAAGGGACCATTCAAGGCGAATTCAAATTATTACATTATATAAAAGGGCTTAGTAAAATAAATTACTTGCCGCATACTGAACTCATTAGAAATAGCAGCTAAAAAACTTTTTTAAAGCTATTTCTAATACTTAAAGAAAATCTCTCTCATATATAGTGTTTGCTTAATTCAACTCACAAAAGTTTGGGGGTAAGGACATCGAAAAATCAAATGCTAAGGTTATTTGAGAACGTACGTTTCAAGATTAGTCAAAACAACACTTCTATCATCAGCTCAGAAATTCCTTGGTTTGGATTTGGAAACACTGAAAATAAGAACATACCCTTCGAAGATCTGCTCGTAAAACAGTGCCAACAAATTCAAATAAGCAAGCGAAGAATCTCTGTTCTCCCCTTCCACCAGCGTGGGTTAAAATCATCAAACACTATGCTTATTTCGGTAAAATCCGAAGCATTAATCAGAGGGAGATTAATTATAATTTCAACAATTGAGGGCAAAATTAATTAATTATTAATCAAAAAGTATTTTTAGCTGCTATTTCTAATGAGTTCAGTATGCGGCAAAGTAATTTATTTTACTAAGCCCTTTTATATAATGTAATAATTTGAATTCGCCTTGAATGGTCCCTTTGCATACTGAACACTTGGTGAAATTGATTAATAATTAATTAATTTTGCCTCAATTGTTGAAATTATAATTAATCTGCCTCTGATTAATGCTTCGGATTTTACCGAAATAAGCATAGTGTTTGATGATTTTAACCCACGCTGGTGGAAAGGGGAGAACAGAGATTCTTCGCTTGCTTATTTGAATTTGTTGGCACTGTTAGTTACGAGCAGATCTTCGAAAGGGTATGTTCTTATTTTCAGTGTTTCCAAATCCAAACCAAGGAATTTCTGAGCTGATGATAGAAGTGTTGTTTTGACTAATCTTGAAACGTACGTTCTCAAATAACCTTAGCATTTGATTTTTCGATGTCCTTACCCCCAAACTTTTGTGAGTTGAATTAAGCAAACACTATATATGAGAGAGATTTTCTTTAAGTATTAGAAATAGCTTTAAAAAAGTTTTTTAGCTGCTATTTCTAATGAGTTCAGTATGCGGCAAAGTAATTTATTTTACTAAGCCCTTTTATATAATGTAATAATTTGAATTCGCCTTGAATGGTCCCTTTGCATACTGAACACTTGGTGAAATTGATTAATAATTAATTAATTTTGCCCTCAATTGTTGAAATTATAATTAATCTCCCTCTGATTAATGCTTCGGATTTTACCGAAATAAGCATAGTGTTGATGATTTTAACCCACGCTGGTGGAAAGGGGAGAACAGAGATTCTTCGCTTGCTTATTTGAATTTGTTGGCACTGTTAGTTACGAGCAGATCTTCGAAAGGGTATGTTCTTATTTTCAGTGTTTCCAATCCAAACCAAGGAATTTCTGAGCTGATGATAGAAGTGTTGTTTTGACTAATCTTGAAACGTACGTTCTCAAATAACTTAGCATTTGATTTTTCGATGTCCTTACCCCCAAACTTTTGTGAGTTGAATTAAGCAACAAACATATATGAGAGAGATTTTCTTTAAGTATTAGAAATAGCTTTAAAAAAGTTTTTTAGCTGCTATTTCTAATGAGTTCAGTATGCGGCAAAGTAATTTATTTTACTAAGCCCTTTTATATAATGTAATAATTTGAATTCGCCTTGAATGGTCCCTTTGCATACTGAACACTTGGTGAAATTGATTAATAATTAATTAATTTTGCCCTCAATTGTTGAAATTATAATAATCTGCCTCTGATTAATGCTTCGGATTTTACCGAAATAAGCATAGTGTTTGATGATTTTAACCCACGCTGGTGGAAAGGGGAGAACAGAGATTCTTCGCTTGCTTATTTGAATTTGTTGGCACTGTTAGTTACGAGCAGATCTTCGAAAGGGTATGTTCTTATTTTCAGTGTTTCCAAATCCAAACCAAGGAATTTCTGAGCTGATGATAGAAGTGTTGTTTTGGACTAATCTTGAAACGTACGTTCTCAAATAACCTTAGCATTTGATTTTTCGATGTCCTTACCCCCAAACTTTTGTGAGTTGAATTAAGCAAACACTATATATGAGAGAGATTTTCTTTAAGTATTAGAAATAGTTTTAAAAAGTTTTTTAGCTGCTATTTCTAATGAGTTCAGTATGCGGCAAAGTAATTTATTTTACTAAGCCCTTTTATAATGTAATAATTTGAATTCGCCTTGAATGGTCCCTTTGCATACTGAACACTTGGTGAAATTGATTAATAATTAATTAATTTTGCCCTCAATTGTTGAAATTATAATTAATCTCCCTCTGATTAATGCTTCGGATTTTACCGAAATAAGCATAGTGTTTGATGATTTTAACCCACGCTGGTGGAAAGGGGAGAACAGAGATTCTTCGCTTGCTTATTTGAATTTGTTGGCACTGTAGTTACGAGCAGATCTTCGAAAGGGTATGTTCTTATTTTCAGTGTTTCCAAATCCAAACCAAGGAATTTCTGAGCTGATGATAGAAGTGTTGTTTTGACTAATCTTGAAACGTACGTTCTCAAATAACCTTAGCATTTGATTTTTCGATGTCCTTACCCCCAAACTTTTGTGAGTTGAATTAAGCAAACAATATATGAGAGAGATTTTCTTTAAGTATTAGAAATAGCTTTAAAAAAGTTTTTTAGCTGTTATTCTAATGAGTTCAGTATGCGGCAAAGTAATTTATTTTACTAAGCCCTTTTATATAATGTAATAATTTGAATTCGCTTGAATGGTCCCTTTGCATACTGAACACTTGGTGAAATTGATTAATAATTAATTAATTTTGCCCTCAATTGTTGAAATTATAATTAATCTCCCTCTGATTAATGCTTCGGATTTTACCGAAATAAGCATAGTGTTTGATGATTTTAACCCACGCTGGTGGAAAGAGGGAGAACAGAGATTCTTCGCTTGCTTATTTGAATTTGTTGGCACTGTTAGTTACGAGCAGATCTTCGAAAGGGTTATTTCTTATTTTCAGTGTTTCCAAATCCAAACCAAGGAATTTCTGAGCTGATGATAGAAGTGTTGTTTTGACTAATCTTGAAACGTACGTTCTCAAATAACCTTAGCATTTGATTTTTCGATGTCCTTACCCCAAACTTTTGTGAGTTGAATTAAGCAAACACTATATATGAGAGAGATTTTCTTTAAGTATTAGAAATAGCTTTAAAAAAGTTTTTTAGCTGCTATTTCTAATGAGTTCAGTATGCGGCAAAGTAATTTATTTTACTAAGCCCTTTTATATAATGTAATAATTTGAATTCGCCTTGAATGGTCCTTTGCATACTGAACACTTGGTGAAATTGATTAATAATTAATTAATTTTGCCCTCAATTGTTGAAATTATAATTAATCTGCCTCTGATTACTGCTTGATTTTACCGAAATAAGCATAGTGTTTGATGAAATACGAACATAGTGATGATTTTAACCCACGCTGGTGAAAAGGGGAGAACAGAGATTCTTCGCTTGCTTATTTGAATTGGTGGCACTGTTAGTTACGAGCAGATCTTCGAAAGGTATGTTCTTATTTTCAGTGTTTCCAAATCCAAACCAAGGAATTTCTGAGCTGATGATAGAAGTGTTGTTTTGACTAATCTTGAAACGTACGTTCTCAAATAACCTTAGCATTTGATTTTTCGATGTCCTTACCCCCAAACTTTTGTGAGTTGAATTAAGCAAACACTATATATGAGAGAGATTTTCTTTAAGTATTAGAAATAGTTTTAAAAAGTTTTTTAGCTGCTATTTCTAATGAGTTCAGTATGCGGCAAAGTAATTTATTTTACTAAGCCCTTTTATATAATGTAATAATTTGAATTCGCCTTGAATGGTCCCTTTGCATACTGAACACTTGGTGAAATTGATTAATAATTAATTAATTTTGCCCTCAATTGTTGAAATTATAATTAATCTCCCTCTGATTAATGCTTCGGATTTTACCGAAATAAGCATTGTTTGATGATTTTAACCCACGCTGGTGGAAAGGGGAGAGACACAGATTCTTCGCTTGCTTATTTGAATTGTTGGCACTGTTAGTTACGAGCAGATCTTCGAAAGGGTATGTTCTTATTTTCAGTGTTTCCAAATCCAAACCAAGGAATTTCTGAGCTGATGATAGAAGTGTTGTTTTGACTAATCTTGAAACGTACGTTCTCAAATAACCTTAGCATTTGATTTTTCGATGTCCTTACCCCCAAACTTTTGTGAGTTGAATTAAGCAAACACTATATATGAGAGAGATTTTCTTTAAGTATTAGAAATAGCTTTAAAAAGTTTTTAGCTGTTATTTCTAATGAGTTCAGTATGCGGCAAAGTAATTTATTTTACTAAGCCCTTTTATATAATGTAATAATTTGAATTCGCCTTGAATGGTCCCTTTGCATACTGAACACTTGGTGAAATTGATTAATAATTAATTAATTTTGCCCTCAATTGTTGAAATTATAATTAATCTCCCTCTGATTAATGCTTCGGATTTTACCGAAATAAGCATAGTGTTTGATGATTTTAACCCACGCTGGTGGAAAGAGGGAGAACAGAGATTCTTCGCTTGCTTATTTGAATTTGTTGGCACTGTTAGTTACGAGCAGATCTTCGAAAGGGTATGTTCTTATTTTCAGTGTTTCCAAATCCAAACCAAGGATTTCTGAGCTGATGATAGAAGTGTTGTTTTGACTAATCTTGAAACGTACGTTCTCAAATAACCTTAGCATTTGATTTTTCGATGTCCTTACCCCAAACTTTTGTGAGTTGAATTAAGCAAACACTATATATGAGAGAGATTTTCTTTAAGTATTAGAAATAGCTTAAAAAAAGTTTTTTGCTGCTATTTCTAATGAGTTCAGTATGCGGCAAAGTAATTTATTTTACTAAGCCCTTTTATATAATGTAATAATTTGAATTCGCCTTGAATGGTCCCTTTGCATACTGAACACTTGGTGAAATTGATTAATAATTAATTAATTTTGCCCTCAATTGTTGAAATTATAATTAATCTGCTGATTAATGCTTCGGATTTTACCGAAATAAGCATAGTGTTTGATGATTTAACCCACGCTGTGGAAAGGGGAGAACAGAGATTCTTCGCTTGCTTATTTGAATTGTTGGCACTGTAGTTACGAGCAGATCTTCGAAAGGGTATGTTCTATTTTCAGTGTTCCAAATCCAAACCAAGGAATTTCTGAGCTGATGATAGAAGTGTTGTTTTGACTAATCTTGAAACGTACGTTCTCAAATAACCTTAGCATTTGATTTTTCGATGTCCTTACCCCCAAACTTTTGTGAGTTGAATTAAGCAAACACTATATATGAGAGAGATTTTCTTTAAGTATTAGAAATAGCTTTAAAAAGTTTTTTAGTGCTGCTATTTCTAATGAGTTCAGTATGCGGCAAAGTAATTTATTTTACTAAGCCCTTTTATATAATGTAATAATTTGAATTCGCCTTGAATGGTCCTTTGCATACTGAACACTTGGTGAAATTGATTAATAATTAATTAATTTTGCCCTCAATTGTTGAAATTATAATTAATCTCCCTCTGATTAATGCTTCGTATTTTACCGAAATAAGCATAGTGTTTGATGATTTTAACCCACGCTGGTGGAAAGGGGAGAACAGAGATTCTTCGCTTGCTTATTTGAATTTGTTGGCACTGTTAGTTACGAGCAGATCTTCGAAAGGGTATATTCTTATTTTCAGTGTTTCCAAATCCAAACCAAGGAATTTCTGAGCTGATGATAGAAGTGTTGTTTTGACTAATCTTGAAACGTACGTTCTCAATAACCTTAGCATTTGATTTTCATGATGTCCTTACCCCAAACTTTTGTGAGTTGAATTAAGCAAACACTATATATGAGAGAGATTTTCTTTAAGTATTAGAAATAGCTTTAAAAAAGTTTTTTAGCTGCTATTTCTAATGAGTTCAGTATGCGGCAAAGTAATTTATTTTACTAAGCCCTTTTATATAATGTAATAATTTGAATTCGCCTTGAATGGTCCCTTTGCATACTGAACACTTGGTGAAATTGATTAATAATTAATTAATTTTGCCCTCAATTGTTGAATTATAATTAATCTGCCTCTGATTAATGCTTCGGATTTTACCGAAATAAGCATAGTGTTTGATGATTTTAACCCACGCTGTGGAAAGGGGAGAACAGAGATCTTCGCTTGCTTATTTGAATTTGTTGGCACTGTTAGTTACGAGCAGATCTTCGAAAGGGTATATCTTATTTTCAGTGTTTCCAAATCCAAACCAAGGAATTTCTGAGCTGATGATAGAAGTGTTGTTTTGACTAATCTTGAAACGTACGTTCTCAAATAACCTTAGCATTTGATTTTTCGATGTCCTTACCCCCAAACTTTTGTGAGTTGAATTAAGCAAACACTATATATGAGAGAGATTTTCTTTAAGTATTAGAAATAGTTTTAAAAAGTTTTTAGCTGCTATTTCTAATGAGTTCAGTATGCGGCAAAGTAATTTATTTTACTAAGCCCTTTTATATAATGTAATAATTGAATTCGCCTTGAATGGTCCCTTTGCATACTGAACACTTGGTGAAATTGATTAATAATAATTAATTTTGCCCTCAATTGTTGAAATTATAATTAATCTCCCTCTGATTAATGCTTCGGATTTTACCGAAATAAGCATAGTGTTTGATGATTTTAACCCACGCTGGTGGAAAGGGGAGAACAGAGATTCTTCGCTTGCTTATTTGAATTTGTTGGCACTGTTAGTTACGAGCAGATCTTCGAAAGGGTATGTTCTTATTTTCAGTGTTTCCAAATCCAAACCAAGGAATTTCTGAGCTGATGATAGAAGTGTTGTTTTGACTAATCTTGAAACGTACGTTCTCAAATAACCTTAGCATTTGATTTTTCGATTCCTTACCCCCAAACTTTTGTGAGTTGAATTAAGCAAACACTATATATGAGAGAGATTTTCTTTAAGTATTAGAAATAGCTTTAAAAAAGTTTTTTAGCTGTTATTTCTAATGAGTTCAGTATGCGGCAAAGTAATTTATTTTACTAAGCCCTTTTATATAATGTAATAATTTGAATTCGCCTTGAATGGTCCCTTTGCATACTGAACACTTGGTGAAATTGATTAATAATTAATTAATTTTGCCCTCAATTGTTGAAATTATAATTAATCTCCCTCTGATTAATGCTTCGGATTTTACCGAAATAAGCATAGGTTTTGATGATTTTAACCCACGCTGGTGGAAAGGGAGAGAACAGAGATTCTTCGCTGCTTATTTGAATTTGTTGGCACTGTTAGTTACGAGCAGATCTTCGAAAGGGTATGTTCTTATTTTCAGTGTTTCCAAATCCAAACCAAGGAATTTCTGAGCTGATGATAGAAGTGTTGTTTTGACTAATCTTGAAACGTACGTTCTCAAATAACCTTAGCATTTGATTTTTCGATGTCCTTACCCCCAAACTTTGTGAGTTGAATTAAGCAAACACTATATATGAGAGAGATTTTCTTTAAGTATTAGAAATAGCTTTAAAAAAGTTTTTTAGCTGCTATTTCTAATGAGTTCAGTATGCGGCAAAGTAATTTATTTTACTAAGCCCTTTTATATAATGTAATAATTTGAATTCGCCTTGAATGGTCCCTTTGCATACTGAACACTTGGTGAAATTGATTAATAATAATTAATTGCCCTCATTGTTGAAATTATATTAATCTGCCTCTGATTAATGCTTCGGATTTTACCGAAATAAGCATAGTGTTTGATGATTTTAACCCACGCTGGTGGAAAGGGGAGAACAGAGATTCTTCGCTTGCTTATTGAATTTGTTGGCACTGTTAGTTACGAGCAGATCTTCGAAAGGGTATGTTCTATTTTCAGTGTTTCCAAATCCAAACCAAGGAATTTCTGAGCTGATGATAGAAGTGTTGTTTTGACTAATCTTGAAACGTACGTTCTCAAATAACCTTAGCATTTGATTTTTCGATGTCCTTACCCCCAAACTTTTGTGAGTTGAATTAAGCAAACACTATATATGAGAGAGATTTTCTTTAAGTATTAGAAATAGCTTTTAAAAAGTTTTTTAGCTGCTATTTCTAATGAGTTCAGTATGCGGCAAAGTAATTTATTTTACTAAGCCCTTTTATATAATGTAATAATTTGAATTCGCCTTGAATGGTCCCTTTGCATACTGAACACTTGGTGAAATTGATTAATAATTAATTAATTTTGCCCTCAATTGTTGAAATTATAATTAATTCCCTCTGATTAATGCTTCGTATTTTACCGAAATTAAGCATAGTGTTTGATGATTTTAACCCACGCTGGTGGAAAGGGGAGAACAGAGATTCTTCGCTTGCTTATTGAATTTGTTGGCACTGTTAGTTACGAGCAGATCTTCGAAAGGGTATATTCTTATTTTCAGTGTTTCCAAATCCAAACCAAGGAATTTCTGAGCTGATGATAGAAGTGTTGTTTTGACTAATCTTGAAACGTACGTTCTCAAATAACCTTAGCATTTGATTTTCGATGTCCTTACCCCCAAACTTTTGTGAGTTGAATTAAGCAAACACTATATATGAGAGAGATTTTCTTTAAGTATTAGAAATAGCTTTAAAAAAGTTTTTTAGCTGCTATTTCTAATGAGTTCAGTATGCGGCAAAGTAATTTATTTACTAAGCCCTTTTATATAATGTAATAATTTGAATTCGCCTTGAATGGTCCCTTTGCATACTGAACACTTGGTGAAATTGATTAATAATTAATTAATTTTGCCCTCAATTGTTGAAATATAATTAATCTGCCTCTGATTAATGCTTCGGATTTTACCGAAATAAGCATAGTGTTTGATGATTTTAACCCACGCTGGTGGAAAGGGGAGAACAGAGATTCTTCGCTTGCTTATTGAATTTGTTGCCACTGTTAGTTACGAGCAGATCTTCGAAAGGGTATGTTCTTATTTTCAGTGTTCCAAATCCAAACCAAAGAATTTCTGAGCTGATGATAGAAGTGTTGTTTTGACTAATCTTGAAACGTACGTTCTCAAATAACCTTAGCATTTGATTTTTCGATGTCCTTACCCCCAAACTTTTGTGAGTTGAATTAAGCAAACACTATATATGAGAGAGATTTTCTTTAAGTATTAGAAATAGTTTTAAAAAGTTTTTAGCTGCTATTTCTAATGAGTTCAGTATGCGGCAAAGTAATTTATTTACTAAGCCCTTTTATATAATGTAATAATTTGAATTCGCCTTGAATGGTCCCTTTGCATACTGAACACTTGGTGAAATTGATTATAATTAATTAATTTTGCCCAATTGTTGAAATTATAATTAATCTCCCTCTGATTAATGCTTCGGATTTTACCGAAATAAGCATAGTGTTTGATGATTTTAACCCACGCTGGTGGAAAGGGAGAGAACAGAGATTCTTCGCTTGCTTATTTGAATTTTGGCACTGTTAGTTACGAGCAGATCTTCGAAAGGGTATTCTTATTTTCAGTGTTTCCAAATCCAACCAAGGAATTTCTGAGCTGATGATAGAAGTGTTGTTTTGACTAATCTTGAAACGTACGTTCTCAAATAACCTTAGCATTTGATTTTTCGATGTCCTTACCCCCAACTTTTGTGAGTTGAATTAAGCAAACACTATATATGAGAGAGATTTTCTTTAAGTATTAGAAATAGCTTTTAAAAAGTTTTTAGCTGCTATTTCTAATGAGTTCAGTATGCGGCAAAGTAATTTATTTTACTAAGCCCTTTTATATAATGTAATAATTGAATTCGCCTGAATGGTCCCTTTGCATACTGAACACTTGGTGAAATTGATTAATAATAATTAATTTTGCCCTCAATTGTTGAAATTATAATTAATCTCCCTCTGATTAATGCTTCGGATTTTACCGAAATAAGCATAGTGTTTGATGATTTTAACCCACGCTGGTGGAAAGGGGAGAACAGAGATTCTTCGCTTGCTTATTTGAATTTGTTGGCACTGTTAGTTACGAGCAGATCTTCGAAAGGGTATGTTCTTATTTTCAGTGTTTCCAAATCCAAACCAAGGAATTTCTGAGCTGATGATAGAAGTGTGGTTTTGACTAATCTTGAAACGTACGTTCTCAAATAACCTTAGCATTTGATTTTTCGATGTCCTTACCCCCAACTTTGTGAGTTGAATTAAGCAAACACTATATATGAGAGAGATTTTCTTTAAGTATTAGAAATAGCTTTAAAAAAGTTTTTTAGCTGCTATTCTAATGAGTTCAGTATGCGGCAAAGTAATTTATTTTACTAAGCCCTTTTATAAATGTAATAATTTGAATTCGCCTTGAATGGTCCCTTTGCATACTGAACACTTGGTGAATTGATTAATAATTAATTAATTTTGGCCTCAATGTTGAAATATATATATATATAATATATATATATATATATATATATATATATATATATATATATATAAAACGTTATGTTAAAAAAGCTGGATGTTAGTGCTAAATCATATTTTCTATATGAAATCACAAGGAAGCGCCCCATTGTGATAGGATAATATATATCAGATTTCGCTATATAATTGTATTTCAATAATGACCACCTCCGGCTAATTTTCAACTGTTAGTTTGTAGAAAGTTTGGATTCTTTTCTTAGATATGTATGTATGTATATGTGCATATAATACATATATACATATAATACATATATATGTATATATACATATACATACATACATACATACGTACATACAACTACATACATACAAATATAAATATATGTATATATATATATATATATATAATATATATACATACATATATATATATATATATATATATATATATATATACATACATATATATATATATATATAATATATATATATAATATATATATATATTATATTATTATATATATAATAAATATATAGATATATAGCGATACAGGATACACACTCAACTACACACATATACAGGCTCCAAATATATACAAACTGAAAGAAACAAATCCATCGCACTAAATTATCCTAGCTGTCGGAATTATAAATATATAATTCGAATATATCCTTATCAAAAATATAGTTCCAATATATATTAATATAAAGTGTCAAGTTCCTTTACAATCTATCCTGGGTTTTTTTTCCTTCGTTGGTGATTGCGGTTGTCAGTAAAAACCATTTCTGTCAGGAAACGAAAGTAGCTCCGGAAAGATATTAAGAAATGTTGACCAAGAAATGCGCACCAAACAATTCCGAGGAACCGGTAACGATTTTTCATTATTGTCTATTTGTTGATATTATCCCGGAAAACAAAGGGACACGATGTTAAATCGGGGATATAAAATTGGTTAGGAGGAGAAGAGGAAGAATTTGCGATCTACGAGTCGTTGTTGTCGATGTTCTTGTTGTTTTTCATTAGCAGCACATCGGCCCTGATCGAGCAGACCATTTATGAATATGTGCATTGGGATATCGAGTTCCCTCAAGGCTTATGACATTAACTGCATTCCTTCATTCGAGTGGGTGTCATTATGACCAATTTAATGGCAGGGAGAGTGTTTGCGGTCGCTTAATTTGCCTCCGCTTTTTGCACAAACTGTTAGCTTGTTTTTTTTGCTTCATGTATTATCTGTTCCTTAACAAGATTCCACAAAATCTTCCTATTTTCTTAGTATTTTCCATGATGCATTACATACACACACACACAAATACGCACGTAAATACAAACACAAATACATACATATACATAAGTTCATATGCATATATATTACGTGCACAAATACACATTTTAAATGTATACACATATATATGTATGTATACGTATATATACATGTGAGTACATATTTAAAAATATACATATACTCACACACACACACACACACAACACATATATATATATATATATATATATATATATATATATATATATATATATATATATATATATATATTATATATATATATTATATATATATAATATAGTGGAGGTACATGGTCCAGTGGTTAGAGCAGCGGACTCGCGGTCGAGGGATCGTGGGTTCAAATCTCAGACCGAGCGATGTGTGTGTTTATGAGCGAAACACCTAGCTCCACGCGGCTCCGGCAGAAGGTAATGGCGAACTTCTGCTGACTCTTTCGCCACAACTTTCTCTCACTCTTTCCTCCTGCATCTTGCAGCTCACCTGCGACGGACCGGCGTCCAGTCCAGGTTGGGAATCTATACACCAAGGAAACCGGGAAACCGGCCCTTATGACACAGTCATGGCTCGGGAAGGAACAAACATATATATATACATGTATTTGAGTGTAAACTTAAATATGTACGTATGTGTGTGTGCGCGCATGTATGTATGTAAAAGCACACACATTGGTATATGTATATATAAATGCAAAGATACACACAAAATTATTCAGATTTTCCGTGTATTTTAAATATATAGATTTGTATGTGTTTGTGCATGTTTGAATAAATGCATATGCATTTTACGTGTGTGTATATGCGTGTGTCTCAGTGATAAACCACGTAATTTAATCTTCGTCTTATTTTACACAAGTATTTGCAGTAAATACACGTATTAATCTGTGGGTTATCTCTTTAGATAATATATTACATCATTTCTCCAAAGCATTTTTCAAAATAAACTGAACAGTTATCATTTAATAGAAGCTGTTATATTCAGAGATTCTACAGAAATTCTGAGATAATTTATTGAGATAATATATTAATTAAAATCAGCTTCATAAGGAAGAAGTAATAATATATAAAATTTCTCCACATTCTGAATTATTTTATGAATTTTAGTGTTGTTCTAGTAATTAATGTCATTCGTCTTCAAATCCTTTTTTTTTTTCTTTTGCACATCATCTTCTTGCAAATATTGGTTTTTCAAATTTTGTCACAAGGCCAACAATTTCGGAGGAGGGCTTAAGTCGAATACATCGATCCCAGCGTTCAGCTGGTTCTTAATTTATCGACCCTGAAATGATGAAAAGCAAAGTCGACCTCGGCAGAATTTGAGATCACAGGGTAGCAACGGGCGAAATAGCGCTAAATATTTTGCCCGGAGCGCTCACAATTCTGCCAGCTTGCTGGCTTAGAAAGGATTATTATAGCAATAGCAATAATCGGAGACCCCCGTCGGTCACGACACAGACCATGGGATTGCACCTAGAAAGTTACCCTCCTAGACACAAGTCTGGGCGAGGTTGTTTATGGAAGACCAGCAGTCGCCCATGCATACCAGCCTCCCCTCTCCACGCCACCAGTGTTATCTAAGGGAAAGGCAAAGGGGCCAATACAGCTTGGCTCCAGTGACGTCGCAACTCATTTCTACAGCTGAGTGAACTGGAGCAACGTGAAATAAAGTGCCTTGCTCAAGAACATAACACGCAGCCCGGTCCGGGATTCGAGCTCACAACTTCACGATCGTAAGCTCGACGCTCTAACCACTGAGCCATGCGCCTTCAATAATAATAATAATAATAATAATAATAATAATAATAATAATAATTAAGGTAATGACGAACTTCTGCTGACTTTTTCACCACAATTTTCTCTCACTCTTTCCTCCTGCATCTCGCAGCTCACCTGCGACGGCCCGGCGTACCGACCAGGTGAGAAACCTATACGCCCAAGAAACCGGGAAACCGGCCTTTATGAGCCAATCGTACCTCGGGAAGGATCAAAAAACAAATGTGATCAGAGGTGACCATCAGTTAAACACAATAAAACAACAAGAGCAACTATTTCCAGGTCTTTCGACACTGAAAGCCTCTGATGAGGTGTAACATTATATGGTCCGTGCATGCCGCTTGTTTGTGCTTGTCCCTGTGCATGCGTGATTGTGTATGCGTGTGTGCAAGCGTGCATGTTTGCTACGTACCTGACTGTGAGTGTGTGTGTGTGTGTGTGTGTGTGTGTAGGTTTTATTGTGTGTGCGTGTAGCTAAATGTGTATTTGACTATGTTTGTGAGCATGTGAAAGAGTATTGTGTTAGACTCTACATGAAAGTGTCGCTCTTTGCAGTAAGTAATCTATATATGTGAGAATGTACATATGTCCATATTTGTGAATGTGTGAATATGTGCGCATATTTGTGCTAGAGTGTGTATGAGCAAGTGTGTGTGTTTGTGCGTCTTTGTGTGTGTCTGTGTGTGCGTGCATGTCTGTGTGTTAGAGTGTATGTGCGTATGTGTGTGTGTATTTATATGTGTGTGTGTGTGTGTGTGTGTGTGTGTGTGTTGTGTGTTGTGTGTATGTGAGTGTACGTTCAATACATGACTGTGTATGGGACAACAGTGAGAAAGAACAAACCGTTATTAATCCAGTATCATTTAAACACACATAGGCAATCGATAGAGATTAAGGTAAGCTTAGCATTCATCCTACAAATACACAGGTACACACATAAACCAAACTTTCCCAAGGTCCCGCGAGTGTGTGCGTGTGTGTGTGTGTCAGTGTCTTTGTGCGTGTGCACATGTAATTTTCCGCACACATACACCACAAAGATATACTTACAAACATTCGCACATATTGACATCTACATAAAAAAAAGTTGTCTACAGATTTATATATAGACAAGTATTGATGAAAACACGAATGTAAGCAAGCTGTTTTGATGCCTGTATACACACAGAACATATAGGTATACGTATTTATCTAGATATTTGCATGTATATATACCCACTCCTACTAACTTCAACATACGTTTCTATACAGACATAAAGGCAAGTTATTACAATCACACATAAACATCTATGAAGACGCACATATATGTATATATATGTGTATATATGTATATGTATAGATATCTATCTATCTATCTATATATATATATATATCCATGTATACATATGTATATATGTATATATATATATATATATATGTGTGTGTGTATCTATACATATATGTATATATACGTATGCATATTTATATATGTATGTGTATACATATGCATATGCTGCATACGTATGTATATGTGTGTGTGTATGTGTGTGCTTGTGTGTGTGTGTATGCGTGCGCATAAATATGTGTGTATACACATAACATGGACATATATACATATATATACACCTGTGTATATATATATATATATATAGATACAGAGAAACATAGATAGTTAGATAGATAGATAGATAGACTGACAGACAGACAAATAGACACATACATACATACATACATACACACACACATACATACATACTTACATACATAGATACATACATACATACATACATACATACATACTTACATACATACATACATACATACATACATACATACATACATACATACATACATACAAGCATACATACATAGATACATACATACATACATACATACATATATTAATACATACATACATACATACATACATACATACATACATACATACATACGCGCAATCTTTGCTCGCAGTGAATATTGCAATAACTCCTCGCCATTATCTAATCACGTGTACACAGAGATGGCCATGATATCAACACATCTGAACGGATATACAACCACAGATCCAATACGACACCTGTACACAGATGCACAAAACTACAACGACGCACACACATACCTTCACGCATACATATACACACAGCACACTCGTAGAAGCTAACGAAACCCGTCCAAAGATTTAGACATACATTTCTTTTGTTAATTATAAGCAACATCTGATGAGTGTGAAGTAGACCAGATTAGATGTTCCACAACTCTTCAGATTCCTCGTATTTTTGGTCTTCGCCTACACACGTCTGTCTTGTAGCTATTGTTCACATAAAGAAGTAGATCAATAGATTCTTGTTAAGTTCTGCTTTCTACTCTTCAGATGTCTTTGTGTGTGTCTCTCTCTGTTTCTCTACCCCCACCAAGATATTGTTGTCTGTTTAGCTGTCTTCGAAAACAGTGTTTATGCAGCCAGCGCCTCGGTACAAATATGTTTGGATTTCTGCTCAGTTACACTCCGACAAACTTGTGGTTGTCCGCTTGAGTTTCTACTATACACTGAAATAAAATACTACATACATACAAGCGTACATGCATCTGTGTATACATCACACACACACACAGATCTCTATTATCTATGTGTGTATATATACACACACATACGCATATACATGTACATGTTTGCATAAATAAATAAATATATATATACATACATACATATATATATATAATATATATATATATTATAAATAATATATATATATATGGCGATTTATTTCCTCTGTCTTCCCTTCTCTGGATCTTTCCTTCTCCTATGTTCCCGACGAAGAGCTCCGCTCGAAACGTTATGCCCTCCTTCTTTCCTTCTTTCTGAGCGTCCAATAATACTACATTTGTTCCACGTCCCTCGCGTTGTTGTGTTTTTTGTGCTTTCTTGTTTGGATTAACTTTATATTATATATATATATATATATATATATTATATATATATATATTCACATATATATATATATATATATATATATATATATATATATATATATATACTAATAGTAATAGTACGACAACAAAAGAATGAATGAGACCTTTATATTATGTAAATAGAGGAATTTATCTGTAATATATGTGACAAGTATTCGGTTGCCATAATAAAATTCCGAGTTTCGGATGTCGGGGTGGAAAACTGTTCCGGTATCTCGTCAGTTATTTAGACAAACCTCTTTATATATATATATATATATATATATATATATATATATATATATGAACTGAACCGCAAAAGGAACGTCGCACACATACTAAATACAGGGTAAAGCTGAGAGGATGGGCGTTTTTCAAAAATTCAAAAGATAATTAATTTTATTGCCCTCAACGCGTTTGTATTGAATCAATGACGATCTGTGAGGATGGAGCCCTTAGCCGGACGTCGACAAGACAGATTGAAAGACCTTAGCGAACGGTCTCAGCACAAATGGGTCTGCCTTGCCGATTCCGTTGCCGTTCGGAATCGGTCCTGAAAATGTTGTCAGTGCAGGTGACGATCTTGACGTGTCGTTATAACCCACGGTCGGCCACCGCGTGGACGATCTTCCATTCTGTTTGTAGCATTGTATAGTTCCCGCAGCCGCTCTATTGTCCGAATAGTGCAATTCAAGTCATTAGCAATGACCTATGGACGTTGACCAGCATGGATACATCCAATGACTTGCTCCTTCTGATTTCATGTAAGTCTCGGCATGCTTACTGCATTCAGGAAACGAATGACAGGCTGGTAAATTTGGGTGCCTTTTATATCCAACTAGCAGTATCGCCCGGCGTTGCTCGGGTTTGTAAGGGAAATAACTATATAAGCATTTTTAGAGAGTTATAGCCAAAAAATAGCAAAAAATGCATTAAAAATGGGGAAAAAATGAGGGTAATTTTTTTTTAAATCGTTGACTCATCGTAAACATTTTTAGAGAGTTACTTCCCTTATATAATAGCGAAAAAAATGCATTAAAAATGGGAAAAAATGATGGTAATTTTTTTTAAATCGTAGACTCATCGTAGACGCGCGCTAATACCCAGAAGGGCTCGATATGAATCACGACTATAAGATACCCGGTTTTGGTTAAACTGCACCGCAAAATGTGGGAGTAGTTAGGGATCTAAATCGTAGGAGACAGACAGGCAACTTCACTTTTATATATAAAGATGAGTCAGCGTTTTGCACATGCATCATGGTTTTCAGAAAGATGCGTTCGCAAGCATTACCATGTTTGCGAAAAGCGAGTTCGTACCCTACATGCAATCCTTATGTCTTCAAAAGAGAATGGTTTTGTGGGTCACTGACATCTTCCTGATGTCAAATTTCCTAGAAATGTGATAAAGTCTATATAATTTCAGTATCGTGTGTGAAATAAATAATCTTTTGGGGGAGGGAGACTAGTCGATTACATCGACCCCAGTGTTTCACTGTTACTTAATTTATCGACCCCGAAAAACTGAAAGGTAAAGTCGACCTCGTCAGAATATGAGCTCAGAATATGAGAATGGCTGACATACCGCTAAGCATTTCACCCAACGTGCTAACGATTCTGCCAGCTCGCAGCCTTGATGATGATGATAATAATAATAATAATAATAATAATAATAATAATAATAATAATAATAATAATAATAATAATAAAATAATAGGTGCCCTGGGAATGATAGCACGACTAAAACAATACCTGTTGTCATAGGTGCCCTGGGAATGATAGCAAAAGGGGCTGATTGCTACCTAACTCAGATACCAGGAAACCCAAAAATGGCAGAAATTCAAAAGATAGTGCTCATGGGAACTGCTCATATCCTACGCAAAATACTTTCTATGTAATCTCAATTTTTAAAACAAACATTTTTTTTTTTTTGACATTCACTAGTAGAACACTAAATACAAAACCAAGTATATGGCACACTAGGCATAACAACATCACGAACTTCCAACCTGTTGTCTCTTGAGGTCTCTGGGTGAGACTTGGAGCCAACTTGTACAAATATAAAGCAAACGTCAAACATAGAATAATAATAATAATAATAATAATAATAATAATAATAATAATAATAATAATATAATAATAATAATAAATGCCTGATGCAGTACCAGGCAGTGGCTCTCATGGCTTCTGATCTTAACTGACTGGAAGTGTTATCATGTACATTGTTCGTCTTGGTATAAAAGATGGGCTACAGCAAATATTCTGCTCAATACCACAGGTTTGCTGTCAGTTGTTTGACCTTAACCAGTTGAGCATGTCCCTTAGTGGCTGACGATATGTGCATCTCTGATCACGAGCAGAAGTAGGGGGGGAGCATCATGGCCATGTGTTGAGAGGGATTCTTTGGAGTTTGAATGGTTCACCTCTGGAAACATAGGTGTTTCGTTCAACATCCTAAAGCAACCCTTATTCAGGACCGTTGAGCAGGATGGGCTACTCAACCTGAAGAAAATTCTAACTGGGCCCCACCTGCAAGGTCATGTGTTGTTTATCTTGATATAGATCACCATGTCGCGCACATATGGTTGTGATACATGTGCCGGTGTACCTTATAATCAGACGGGAAGTCATGATGGGTATATTGGGCTTCGTATATTTTACCCCAGTGTCACTTTGATGGCATGAACTGCTCTCTCACTCAATAATAATAATAATAATGATGATGATGATGATGAGGAGGGGAGGAGGAGGGCAGAGTGGATTATTTAACTCCCAAAGCCAAAATTATCAACTAAACAGTACTTAATTTGCGGTGCTGTCAAATAGTTAATTAATAGCAGAGAGCTTGACAGAGATTTATGTATGCAAGTAATTTTAATGTTTGCTGTTATATATAGAATTAGAGAGCTGATATTACTTTAAACGACGATTTCGGGGTTCGTCGTATACGATACTAAGCATCGCAGAAACGCGTAACGCACCATCCGATTATGTCATCAGTTGTTCATTGTGGTTTCACGTGTTGTTTGAGAGGTCAAATTTTTCACGAGATTATTTTCACAGCGAAAGGCCTTTCTACGTTACAGAGCACACGAGTGTATCCTCACTGCTCTGTGTAACTAATTTTTTTGTGTGTGGTGCATATATATATATATATATATATATAATATATATATATATATATATATATATACATATATGTATGTATATATTATATATATATATATATATGTGTGTGTGTCTATATATATATATATATATATATTGTAAAGATTATATTATTTCCGTTATTAATAATATTAATAAGGTAATAATAAGGTGGATAGCAAGTTCAAACCATTACAGGCACAATATAAGGTAAATTTAGAATCAGTAGGGTATACAATACCGCTTGCTAAAATCAGAGCCAAGACCCCAGAACCTCCATAAACTCACAATAACGATACACACAAGCAATGCAATGAACGTATAAGATATAGTCTTATCTTTGCGTTGAATACATCAGTAAGTAATGCATATTTCAATATCAACTGATTTCACGCGTTGCATGACAAACATATTTCATTATCAATTGAAATATGCATTACTTAGTGAAGTATTCAACGCAAAGGTAAGCCTATTTCTCATATGTTCATTGCATTGATTGTGTGTATCTTTATCGTGAGTTTATGGTGGTTTTTGGAGCCTTGGCTCTGATATTAGCAACTGGTGCTCAATACCCTATTGTATCTAAATTTACCTTATATTGGTCCTGTAATGGTGTGAACTTGCTGGCCACCTTATTACCTTAATACTATTAATAAAATAATATTTCTTCATATATAAAGGCTTTGTAAGCCTAGTACTTCTTCTGTCGGACTTTTTCGCCGAACTGCTAAGTTACGGGGACGCAAACACACCAGCATCGGTTGCCAAGCGATGTTGGGGGGGGGGGCAAACATATACACACACATAAATAAATATATACATATATACAAAAGGCTTCTTTCAGTTTCCGTCAACTAAATCCACTCACAAGGTTTTGGGTGACCCGAGACTATAGTAGAAGGCACTTACTCAAGGTTCTATGCAGTGGGACTGAACCCGGAACCATGTGCTTGGTAAGCAAGCTAAATACCACACAGCCACTCCTGAAATTATAAAATTATCTCATATATATATATATATATACATATAAACACACACACACATACACACACAAGTACATACGTGTACTTTTGTGTGTATGTGCGTGTGTGTGTATGTGTGTGCGTATGTATGCGTGTGTGTGTGTGTGTGTCTGTATGTGTGGATGTATGCGCTCATACTTTTACCATATCATTGTGACCTGCAACTATCAATAAATCATTAAGTCAACAGAATATTGCAGGAGAAATGGGCACGTGACCTGTACAGTTTACGTCATCGGAGACATTTTGACATAACTAATTGATTCTTTGAATACAGCAGATTGTATCACATGTCTACTCCTGCGCAACCCAGAGCTGCGCCATCGTTGCTGGTTTCCGAAAAAGGAGCTTTTTGATCCGAGATTTTCAAAGTATTCCTGCAAGCAGTTTTCAAAGTGTTCTTGCTTCCATCACACAATATTTCAAGGTATATTTTTACTTCAAGTATAAGTATGGATTGAAGGATGGCAGACATAGAGAAATGATTAGATAGATATACTAATAAATAAATACATACACGAATGGGTTTATAGATAGAGAGTTAAAAAGACAGATAATGGATGAATGGATAGATAGATAGATAGATACATACATACATACATACACATACATACACATACATACATACATACATACATACATACATACATACATACATACATACATACATACAAGTAGATAGACACGGAAAAAGAGAGGTAGACACACACACACGCACACGCATATATATATATATATATATATATATATATACATACATTCATACAATTCATACATACCTATACACACGCACTCACACACACACACAACACATACATAAATGCACACATAGAAACGAGCAAAGGGAAAACTAAATAAATAAATTACTGGATGAATGAAAGGAACTTAAGAAAATTGTGAATAAATTTCTAACAGAAAGAAAGAGGAAAGGGTGAGAATTGAAAGATGAGAGCACGAGTGTGTTTATTGTCCGTGTGTGTGTGTGTGTAAGCGTGTATGAGTGTGAGTGCACGGATGCATGTGTGTGTGCGTGTGTGTATGTGTGTGTGTGTGTGCTTGTACGTGTTTTTTTTAAGTATTGTTTCAATTTTTCCGTCTATCTATGCATAAATACAGATGGTGAGAGGCACAGGGAAACCAGTAGAGACGAAAGATCAGATCGCCAAAGCGAGAGAGGAGGAAAAAGTCGGAGATAGACAAACAGGCAGACAGGCAGAGCGATAGAGAGAGGAAAACAGAGAATGTGATGAAGTAGAGTGCATAAATGAAAATGGTGAGGAAGAAGGAAAATATTGTGCGTGTGGTGGGGGAGAAAAAATAAGAAAATAAGAACAAGAGAATGATATAAAACCTGCGCCGGAAAGAGAAGCTTTGGATTAGCGATTATATAGTTTTATGAAGATTTAAAGATGCACCTATTCCTTTGAGCAAACGAGCTCTCCAGTAACCGAGATGAAGCAGCTATTGAAGACATACGGCTTACTCTATCTCTCTATGTCTCTTCTTTTCTTTGTC
>NC_043015.1:42025143-42031116 GCF_006345805.1 Octopus sinensis
TTTGAATATGTGCGTGTGTGTGATTGTGTGATTGTGTGTATGTATGTGTGCATGTATGTATATGTGTGTATCTGTGCGTTTGGATATATGTGTGTGTGTGTGCATGTGTGTATATGTATCTATATGTGTGTATCTATGTGTTTAAGTATATATATGTATATATATATGTATGTATATATATGTGTATATATATATATTTATAAAATAATAGTTATCGCCATACTAATATGGCATTCTTATAAAAATAAGAAAAAAGCTGTCCGTTATTAGCTCCATGAGGCCATCGCCTTATGTTAGCTATTTGATACACAAACTGTATCCATATGGATAAATTATATGGATACAGTTTGTGTATCAAATAGCTAACTTAAGGCGATGGCCTCATGGAGCTAATAAGCGGACAGCTTTTTTCTTATTTTTATAAGAATGCCATATTAGTATGGCGATAACTATTATTTTCCGGGAACGCTGCCGCTGTTCTCTTTTAGAGAGACTTAGTTATTTTAATATTCTATTATTGAAAACAAGTGGATGTATTCCACCGAAACTAGAAATAAAACCATCGAACAGAGATTGTCGGAAGCGACACTACTGGCTGGCTACGCTGCATTGAAAAGGGGCAATACCCCGAAACGCGTCTGTAGCTGCCGGTCATAGTGTGGAGCGACTGACCTCCCTTGTTCGAAGGTTATATGGATACAGTTTGTGTATCAAATAGCTAACTTAAGGCGATGGCCTCATGGAGCTAATAAGCGGACAGCTTTTTTCTTATTTTTATAAGAATGCCATATTAGTATGGCGATAACTATTATTTTCCGGGAACGCTGCCGCTGTCTCTTTTAGAGAGACTTAGTTATTTTAATATTTCTATTATTGAAAACAAGTGGATGTATTCCACCGAAACTAGGTAAATAAAACCATCGAACAGAGATTGTCGGAAGCGACACCTACTGGCTGGCTACGCTGCATTGAAAAGGGTCAATACCCCGAAACGCGTCTGTAGCTGCCGGTCAAGTAGTGTGGAGCGACTGAACCTCCCTTGTTCGAAGGTTATATGGATACAGTTTGTGTATCAAATAGCTAACTTAAGGCGATGGCCTCATGAAGCTAATAAGCGGACAGCTTTTTTCTTATTTTTATAAGAATGCCATATTAGTATGGCGATAACTATTATTTTCCGGGAACGCTGCCGCTGTTCTCTTTTAGAGACTTAGTTATTTTAATATTTCTATTATTGAAAACAAGTGGATGTATTCCACCGAAACTAGGTAAATAAAACCATCGAACAGAGATTGTCGGAAGCGACACCTACTGGCTGGCTACGCTGCATTGAAAAGGGGCAATAACCCGAAACGCGTCTGTAGCTGCCGGTCAAGTAGTGTGGAGCGACTGACCTCCCTTGTTCGAAGGTTATATGGATACAGTTTGTGTATCAAATAGCTAACTTAAGGCGATGGCCTCATGGAGCTAATAAGCGGACACTTTTTTTTCTTATTTTTATAAGAATGCCATATTAGTATGGCGATAACTTTATTTTCCGGGAACGCTGCCGCTGTTCTCTTTTAGAGAGACTTAGTTATTTTAATATTTCTATTATTGAAAACAAGTGGATGTATTCCACCGAAACTAGGTAAATAAAACCATCGAACAGAGATTGTCGGAGCGAGCGACACCTACTGCTGGCTACGCTGCATTGAAAAGGGGCAATACCCCGAAACGCGTCTGTAGCTGCCGGTCAAGTAGTGTGGAGCGACTGACCTCCCTTGTTCGAAGGTTATATGGATACAGTTTGTGTATCAAATAGCTAACTTAAGGCGATGGCCTCATGAAGCTAATAAGCGGACAGCTTTTTTCTTATTTTTATAAGAATGCCATATTAGTATGGCGATAACTATTATTTTCCGGGAACGCTGCCGCTGTTCTCTTTTAGAGAGACTTAGTTATTTTAATATTTCTATTAAAAAAACAATTGTGGATGTATTCCACCGAAACTAGGTAAATAAAACCATCGAACAGAGATTGTCGGAAGCGACACCTACTGGCTGGCTACGCTGCATTGAAAAGGGGCATACCCCGAAACGCGTCGTAGCTGCCGGTCAAGTAGTGTGGAGCGCGACTGACCTCCTCCCGTGTTCGAAGTTATATGGATACAGTTTGTGTATCAAATAGCTAACTTAAGGCGATGGCCTCATGGAGCTAATAAGCGGACAGCTTTTTTCTTATTTTTATAAGAATGCCATATTAGTATGGCGATAACTATTATTTTCCGGGAACGCTGCCGCTGTTCTCTTTTAGAGAGACTTAGTTATTTTAATATTTCTATTATTGAAAACAAGTGGATGTATTCCACCGAAACTAGGTAAATAAAACCATCGAACAGAGATTGTCGGAAGCGACACCTACTGGCTGGCTACGCTGCATTGAAAAGGGGCAATACCCCGAACGCGTCTGTAGCTGCCGTCAAGTAGTGTGGAGCGACCTGACCTCCCTTGTTCGAAGGTTATATGGATACAGTTGTATCAAATAGCTCTAACTTAAGGCGATGGCCTCATGAAGCTAATAAGCGGACAGCTTTTTTCTTATTTTTATAAGAATGCCATATTAGTATGGCGATAACTATTACTTTCCGGGAACGCTGCCGCTGTTCTCTTTTAGAGAGACTTAGTTATTTTAATATTTCTATTATATATTTATATCTTTGTATCTATGTATCTATGTATGTATGTGTGTGTGCGTGTGTGTGTGTGTGTTGTGTGTGTGTGTGTGTGTGTGTGTGTATGCGCGTACGCTTGTCTATAGGAAATATTTTCTTATATAATACTAAGATAAACATCTATACATCTATATCAGCGGTTGAACTTCTGTAGAAATGAATGGACGATTATGAAAGCAAAGTTTTTGGGGGAATTTGTAACAATTGATCGAGCTTACTCGAAAATGATATACATAAGATACAAAGCGGGAAAGTTCCATGTTTTCCTTCTGCTGCAGTTCAACACATACAGGTTCCAAAGGAAATTTTCCCAGTTATACAAAGATTCACTATAACCCAGACGTTCGTTATTCATTTGGCATGTTTTCTAAAGTTGTTTGGTATATGTTTTGCATTGATTCTGTGAGTAAAGATTAGGATCTGAATGGACCCGAAAAGTATTCACCGTTTCATAATATTAGGTTAATGCTTTCTGATATTGGCTGATCAGACAGACTTGCGTGGTAATTTAACCGGTTAGTAACAGTAGCCAAATTTCCTCAAATGATACTCTGAGTGGAGGTACATGGCCTAGTGGTTAGAGCAGCGGACTGGCGCTCGAGGGATCGTGGGTTCAAATCTCAGACCGGGTGATGTGTGTTTATGAGCGAAACACCTAATGTCCACGCGGCTCCGGCAAAAGGGATAATGGCCAACCTCTGCTGACTCTTTCGCCACAATTTTCTATGACTCTTTCCTCCTGCATCTTGCAGCTCGCCTGCGACGGACCGGCGTTCCGTCCAGGTGGGGAACCTATACGCCAAGGAAACTGGGAAACCAATCCTTATGAGCCAGGCGTGGCTCGAGAAGTAACAAATAGTACTCTGTCGGCTTCAATAAATGTAGTCGCATAGAGCTTTTTAAAATTTTGGTTTATTCAAAAGAGAAGAGTTCTTCTTGACCCTCACAAGGCCTCTGAGCTTGGGCAGGGGAGGAATGAGAGTATCCTCAAAGAAGAGACATGGCTCGATTGAGTGCTATAGAGTGGACCATGCTGAAGGTACCATGTGGTGATGTTAAACCGGGTGACGGACTAAGTCTGCGCCGCAAGTGGACCATGAACAGATTTCAAGTAATAAAGAAAAGAACCTAAAACACCCGGCAAAAAACACCGGGTCAGAACATCTTAGAATCCGACCTTGATTTTCATATTTTGTTATCAAACTCGGAATTTGAACTCAAAGCCCACGGTACAGGAAGTTTCCCTTATCCGCTGTCCATGAATTAGAACATTTTCCTATCGACCGCGAAAGGTTGAAAGGCAAAGTTGACCTCGGCAAGAATTTGGAATTCATCCACTAAGTGTCAGTACAAATCTTGCGAAATGATTTCTCTGACTCTCGAACGTCTCTCGACCATATAATATTTCCCAGTCTCTGCATATTATCAATTAATTATACTTTTCAGTGCCCTTTCGTAATTGAATTAAAATTTGATTACACTTACCGACATCACATTTTTTACTATTCAACATTTATATTCATCTCGTTGTTACAGATCCAACGGGCAACAGAGAAGGCGATACTTCCATTGATGATAATAAGCGAAAGCATTTTGATCTGCGTTGCGCGCTTGCTTTCCCTTAGAATAAAGGTAACTAACCTTTATATTGATATTCATAGACATTCTATTTAACTTCAATGTGGTTATTTATGATGTTAAATGAACATTACAAATAACGAAATCCACAGTTTAATTGCCCATAAAATTTCTCTTTAGGATGTAACAACCACAAGAGCAGCTTTATTTTCTCACATTGAAAGAGATCTGAAGAGGTGCTTTAAAGCAAACACAGAGTAATAAAAATTTCCAACAGTAAAACTAAGAAATATCCATAACAGGCAAAGTTAACCGAGGCGGGATTTGAACTTAGGGACAAATGAAATGCCGCTGAGCATTTTGCCTGGTGTGCTAACGATTCTGTCGTCTTACTGCTTCAGTTACTCTACAAATATTAAATGGTTAATTCCAAGACCCTTGAATCAGTAATACTGAATTTGTAAAACAAATAAAACTCCTAATCTCTACGAAGTCGCCCGAGCTACAACAAAGGAACTGTACCAAACGCCCCGTCGTTTTTTCAAAAATATAATAAACATAAGGCGCAGGAGTGGCTGTGTGATAAGTAGCTTGCTTACCAACCACACGGTTCCGGGTTCAGTCCCACTGCACAAGATCTGAAATGTTTTGGAAGGGGACTAATTGATTACATCGACCCCAGTTACTTATTTTGTCGAACTCGAAAGGATGAAAAGCAAAGTCGACCTCCGTGGAACTCAGAACATAGCGGCAGACGATATATGAATAAGTTTTTCGCCCAGCCTGCTAACGATTCTGCTAGCTCGTTGCCTTTGCCAACTCGGCTCCTTTAACAATAATAATGGCGTAATAGAGGTAAAATGACAAATGTGTTGGCGCATGACTTTTGGCCCAACATCTATGCCTATATGTATATATGTACATACATACATATATATGTATATATATATATATATAAATATATATATATGTATGTATATATATATGTATATATGTATGTATATGTGTGCGTGTAGATATCGGCTATATTATATATCACAGATATATATATATATATGTATGTATACACACACACACCTATATATATATATATATATATATATATATATATATAATATATATAACTGCATATATCTACATATAGCGCAACATTTACATATTTCATGTGTGTATCTATGTATAATATCATACATATACAGACATAGAATGTATACACTATCATATATACATAGCCAAATATAAGCGCAAATACCTCTATATATGCACGTGAGCGCGCGTGTCCACGCATCAATGCATGTTAATGTATATCGATACGTAGGAACTTAAATCAAGTCAAACACTAAATTCCTATAAAAGTACACGCGCACAAGCACAGACACACATGTACACATAAACACACTCCCACAGAAGATTCACACATACAGTTACACTGCTAAACCAGGGACATAACTGATAATTAGCCAAAGCTGACTTTGTGAAACTTAATAAGCTAAACTAAAGACTAAACGTCGTATTGGTTTAATAAATCTCTTCCCTGAAAGCAAATAATAACAATTGACTTCTGGACGGAAAATTAATGTGATGTGAGGCCGTGAAAATATATAATATAATATACACCCACTTCTTGTAGCTATGAATGCTAGTTATTAGTGTGATGCTTTCAGCAAGCGACTAACAGAACA
>NC_043015.1:42031216-42048716 GCF_006345805.1 Octopus sinensis
TCTGTCTGAGCTTCTCTGTATACACACAAATATACATACTTACATATATATATATATATATATATATATATATATATATATATATATTCTATATAGATATATTTATTATATTATATATATAATAATATATATATATATATATATATAATATATAATATATGGTATATATATATTAGGGTAAAATTAATTAATTAGAATTAATAATTTTTACCAAGCACTATTCAGAATTTAAAATTTCTAAAAGTTCGGTGTGTGGTAAAGTAAATTTTTTGCTGAACCCTAATTATATAAAGTAATGTATATATATATATATATTATATATATATATATGATATATATTATATATATAATAATATATATAATATATATATATATATATATATATATATATATATGTATGTATATATAGTGTGTGTGTGGGAATAGGTTTGTGTGCGTGTATGTATATATATATATATAAATATATATATATATATGCATGTATGTAAGTATGTATGTACATATGAGTGTGCATGTGTATATATATATATATGGTTTCCATGTATGTTATGGTGACGTTGCTGTTTCCAAAGCTTTATTTTCGCTTCTCTATTATTATTAATTTTACCCGCGTCTCTGTCTTAGTAGAAACTGATGGATAAAGACATCAAACTGCATAAACAAACGGCAGCAAAACCATTCAGAAATTCAATAGCACTAACATATTCAGTAACAATAATAAATTTAATTTATCCTCGAAAATTTTTAGTTTTACCAATTTTGAATATATCGCTCCTGTTGAAAACCTCTTACCTACTTGACAATTGCATTTCAAGCTCTGCTTTGAAAGAAGCTTTTACATCTTGGACTCATGTTTTTGCGTGCAAAGATGTTGTTAAACCTCCGTTAACAACACCGTATGCAGGTCATTTTCGTTTTCTTTCACGCACGGATAAATTTTTCACTATAGATCTTAATGGTCGTAAAGACACCACATCAGTGGATAGACTAAAAAATAAGCCTTCATAGAGAAAACTGTCACTGTTCCTACTGCAGATGACACACACACAGCATTACAAACACGGCCCGTACACCCATCTTCACATTCCATGACTACCATTGGGATCAGTCAGGTACCAGACAAGGATTCTGGATTATTTTTCCTCTTTTTTTACTGAATTTTTGAGAGCGGTCGGGTTCATTTTTAGTATTCTCATATGCAAGAGCAGTCGAGTTTATTTCAGATATTCTCATTTTAAAATTCATATCTGTCTAATCGTTGAGAGGACGTTGGCGTTGCCTTGGCGGAGGTTTGCGCTCACGGAGTTCTCTTGTTGTTGTTATTATTATTATTATTATTATCGTTATTATTATTATTATTATTATTATTATTATTATTATTATTATTATATTATTATTATTATTATTATCATTATTATTATTATTATTATTATTATTATTATTATTATTATTATTATTATTATATTATTATTATTATATTATTATTCAGTAGTATATTTTTTATATCGTGCTTTCACTTCACTACCGAGCGCAGCTCTGTGTGCCTTGGGTATGTGCTGTGATTTGTTGTGATGCTCTGATGGTTATTGTATGGAAGTGTTCTGCGTAGGATGTGTGCAGTGCCTAGTAGTGCAATCTTCTGATGTTATATGTGTTGTAAGTCCTGGTGTTTTTGTTATGTATTTGTCTGAATATTTTTTTTATCATGCTTAATGCACCTACTATGATAGGAATTGTTTCTGTTTTTAGATTCCAAATGCTGGTTACCTCTTATTGTTATTATTATATTATAATTATTATATTATTATTATTAAAATTATTATTATTATTATTATTATATTATTATTATTATTATTATTATATTATTATTATATATTATATTATTATCAGTAGTAGTAGTATTAGTATTATACACACTCACACACACATATATATATATATAAACATACACATATATATATGTATATGCAGGAAAGTATATGCACAAATAGTATGCATATATATATATATATGCGGGTGTACGTGTGTGGGTCTGTGTAAATGTATATGTATATAATATACATATTATATATACATTTGTGCACATATTTATATGTACATATATGTACCTATACCTATATCTGTATCTACATGTATGTGAGTGTGTGTCCTTTGTTTGTGTGTGTGTGTGTTTGTGTATGTGAGTGTGTGTGTGTGTGTGTGTGTGTGTGTTCATTCGTCCAATATATATTTCCTCTTTCTCTATCACACACAATTTCAATTGTAGCCTTATGAATTCTCTTTGACCATCCGTTATTTTTTTTTTATCAAATTTCATCATCATCCCCCCCCTTGCCATCGCCATCATCTTCTTTCCCCTTCCTGCTCTTCCTTCTCTTCGTCATCACATTCACCATCATCATCGTCAACAACAGCAGCAGCAGCAACAATACCTTTATATCGTTCCACCATTATTGACATCAGAATCACCAGTAATATCATCATCATCATCATCATCATCATCATCATCATCATCAACATCAACAACAACACTGCCGTCACCAACAGCATCTCTACCACATCCGTCACGACCGACATCTCCGCCATCATCACCTCCGCCATCCCCACGTCAAGTCTATGCCCCTTTTCAAAGCATTGTATTCTCCAGAAAACACACTGATTGTGTATTCTTTGTTGTGGTCAAGAATGGCAGATTATTCCTGCTTTCTTTGCTGCCGCCACGAAACACAATACCGGCAGAACACTATTATTGTTGTTCTTGTTCTTGTTCTTCTTCTTGTTGCTGCTGTGCTGTTGTTGTTATTTTTGTTGTTGTTGTTGTTGTCGTCGTTGTTGTTGTAGTTATTGTTCTTCTTCTTCTTCGTCTTCTTCTTCTTCTTCTTCTTCTTCTTCTTCTTCTTCTTCTTATTATTATTATTATTATTATTATTATTATTATTATTATATTATTATTATTATTATTATTATTATTAATACTATTATTATTATTTTATTATTATTACTATTACTATTATTATTGTTGTTGTTATTGTTATTATTATCATTGTTATTATTATCATTATTATTATTATTATGATGATCATCATCATCATTATTATTATTATTATTATTATTATTATTATTATTATTATTATTATTATTATTATTATTATTATCATTCTTATTATCATCATTATTCACTCCATATATTCAACAATATTTATTATTTTTTCATACTATAGCATTGTTATATTATTCTCATAATAGTATCATCACCATCATAATCATCACCATCATCATCATCATCATCATCGTCGTCGTCATCGCCGTAGTCGCCGTCGTCACCGTCGTCATCGTCGTCGTCATTACCATCACTATTAACGTCAACTCTTAATGTTGTTGCTTAGGCTGTGCAACATTAACAGCCGACTTTCTAGTAGTAGTAGCAGCAGTAGTAGTAGTAGTAGTAGTAGTAGTAGTAGTAGTAGTAATAGCAGCAGCAGCAGCAGCGATAGTAGTAGTAGTAGTAGTAGTAGTAGTAGTAGTAGTAGTAGTAGTAGTAGTAGTAGTAGTAGTAGTTTAGTAGTAGTAGTAGTTATTGTTGCCACCGTAATTTATGGTATTAATGATACCAGCCTTTTCAGCGTAACAAAAAAAAAACGCATTACAAAGTGTAGTTGGCGTAGTTTTTTTTATATATATCTTTTTTTTTTTACTTTCAGATGTTATATTTGTGCTTTTATCATTTATTTTCGCATTCATTTTTTTCTCTCTTTTTTTTTCTTTGTTTTTTTCTTGTTTACAGGGTAAGGGTTGGGTGAATTAGTAAGCTTTGGTACTGCTGTTACTACGATTTGCCTGGTCTTTACGTTCTTAGTTCAAAGCTCGCTCAGATCACCTTTGCCTTTTATTCTTCACCGATCGATAAAATATTGTATAAGTCGTGTACTAAGGTCAATGAATGTCCTGCCCACAAGATTTCTGGACTTGTTCTTCGAGATGATGGCATTGTTTTCACGCAAGACAATATGCTTAGCGGCATATCGTTTGTATTTACGTTCTGTGTTCAAATTCTACCGAGGTTCACTTTGCCTTTTATCCTTTCGGGGTTGATAAAAAAGGTTTCAGTTGAACACTGGGAATGCAACACCGTATGTATGTATGTAAGTATGTATGTACATATGAGTGTGCATGTGTATATATATATGGTTTCCATGTATGTTATGGTGACGTTGCTGTTTCCAGAGCTTTATTTTCGCTTCTCTATTATTAATTTGATGGTAAGGTTTTTATATTCTTTTATATATTATTTTACACATTTCAGTCAATTGACTCTAGCCATGCTGGAGCACCGCCTTTAGTTCGAAGAAATCGACCGCGAACCGCTAAGTTTCGGGACCATAAACACACCAGCATCGGTTGTCAAGCGATGGTGGGAAGGACAAACGCAAACGCAAAGACACTCACACATAAATATATATCCATATATATATACATATATATATATATAATATGAGGGAATATTTTTCCAAACTTACAGGGAAAAATTCAATTTAGAAATACTAAATCAAATTTCAGAAAATGTAATATATATATATAAATTAGAAAAATATATACGTTTTATTTATTATTTTTCACATTACTTAATCACTAGTATATATTTTATCTTATATGTTATCGTTCTATAATATGTAATTTTTCTAAATGGTATAATTTAATTTTTTCATTATTGAATATATATATATATATATACGACGAGCTTCTCTCGATTTCTGTCTACCTAATCCAGTCACAAGGCTCGAGGCTTGCCTAAGGTGCCACGCAGAGGGCCTGAATCCGGAACCATGTTGTTGGGAAGCAAGCTTCTCATCACACAGCCACGCCTACATATATAAACATATATAAATACATACAAATGTTTCTGTGAACACCGGTGCAAACCGTTTTGTCTAGATTGTATACCTTTCTGTCATAAGTCAACAAAGTGATTTAAAAGACAGAGATCAATAAAATATTGTGCTAGTGGAAAATAAGTACCAAAGCCGATATTATGAAGAATTTACTAAAATCCTTAAATTGTACGATCGGCAAAGATCGATAAATTGTAAAGATAGGTTGAATTGATGAAACCTAGGTGAAGAAAGAAATATTGAAAAGACATATTGGTAAAATATATTGATATATCGATATACTATATTGACACATATAATACTGGTGATAAAATATAATTCGAAATATTATTGGTAAAATGAAAAGAGGAAAGTGGTGATAGTGCAAGAGTGCATAAATAATAAGCATGATATATACATATATACATACGTGTGTGTTTGTGTGTATGTGTGTGTATGTGTATGTGTTGTTGCTGATGCAGCTACTACCAGTTAAAAGCCCCGGATACCAGACGCTATCAGGCTTATGGGGTCATCAGGAGAGAATGCCAGTTCAGGGCCTTCCTCTCGTTGAGATGAGTCTCCGCTTACTAAATCACCTTCTTACTAAGCTTCACTTACTAAATCACCTTCTTACTAAGCTTCACTTACTAAATCACCTTCTTACTAAGCTTCACTTAATATTCATTTAGTTCATTTAGCTCATTGTCACTTCTTAAGCAAATCGTGTGAATTACCTTCACTGTAGCCTGGATATCATTTCTAATGGTATTTGCATTGCGGGGGAGGAATGGGAGAAATTACTTCCTGGAAAATTCTGAAACCTCCTAGAGAATTCCAAGAAGGGAAGGAATTATTTCCTGGAAAGTTCCAAGCAGGGGGAGGATTTACTTCCTGGAAATTTGCAAAGAAGGGAGGAATTACTTCCTGGAAGGTTCCAAAGAAGGGGAAGAATTAATTCCTGAAATGTTCCGAGAAGGAGGGGAATTATTTCTGGAAAGATCCAAGTACGGGATGAATTACTTCCTGGAAAGTTCCGAGGAGAGGGAGGAATTACTTCCTGAAAAGTTCCGAAAATTCTTGGAAAGTTCCGAGGTAGGGGAATTACTTCCTGAACAGTTCCAAGGAGGGGAGGGATTCCTGGAAATTTGCGAGGAGAGTTCCTGGAAAGTTTCGAGGGATGGAGGAACTACTTCCTGGAAAGTTCCGAGGTGGGATTACTTCCTGGAAATTTCTGAGGGGTGATTACTCCCTGCAAAGTTCCGACACTTCTTGGAATGTTCCGAGGTGAGTTCCAGGAAAATTCCGTGGAGGAGTTTTACTTCCTGGAAAGTTCCGAGGAAGGGGAGTAATTACTTTGTGGATAATTCCGAGACTTCCTGGAAAGTTCCTAGGAGGGGGAGAATCGCTTCCTAGATAGAGCCGATGAGTGTTCCTCATAAGGATTACTTCCTAGAAAGTCCCAAGGAGTTATAGGAATTGCTTACTGGAAATTTCCAAGGAGAGGGATGAATAACTTCCTGGAAATTTCAGAGGCTTCCTGGAAAGTTCCAAGGAGGGGGATGTATCACTTCCTGAAAAGTTCCGAGGAGGGTTCTTGGACAGTTTAGAGGACGGGAAGAAATTGCTTCATGGGGAGGAATTACTTGAAAGTTCCGAGATGGTGGATAGATGAGTTCAATGGAGGATAGATGTATTTTTTCAAGTAACTTAGGCATTCTAATTCGAGGTAACTTCGGTTAACCAACGAAAGGAGCATTTCCCACGATCTACTGGAAATAATTAATGTTTTAATTAATTATTTACTTATTTAATGATTTTATTATATTTCATCTGTAGTAAATCAGATTGATAACGGAGAAAATATTAACGGAATAAAAATGTTCCTAATCATTTTATACATTAAAATATGTATTGAGTACTTGTTCTTCCGTTTATAAAATAAGACACGTGTATACGTATGTAAATGTGCGTGTATGCATTCAGAAATGTATACACTTACATACTCACTCTCTCTCTCATACACACACACTCTGTCTCTTACACACACACACACACACACACACACACACTCGCATAGCATGATAGTTCGACAGACAGTCAGATTGATAGACGATAGATGATACATACATATATACATACATACATACAGACGTATATAAATAGTGATATATAAAGACAGACAGACAGACAGACAGACAGACACATCTTTCACGTATGTGTGGGCAAGTATTGAAAATTAGCCATATTTATATAGAATTATTGTATGCATAATGTATATTTAATGTGCCTATATATCAGCATATATATGCATATGAATGTGTAAATCTTTATATATGTATATAATTGTGCATTGGTTTATATGTGTGTATGCATGTGTGTACGCGCGCGCAATCTGTGTCTGTATAGCAAGCATGTATAACGTATGCTTGAATATATATATATATACATATATATTTATGCGTACACATATATATATATATATACATGCATATATACGTACCTATATATACATACATATATATATATACATATATATACATATATATATTATATATATATATATATATATATATATATATGCATGTATATATATGCACATATGTGTATATATATGGAAAATGAGAGGGTGAGAAAGAGGAAGGGTAGAGGGATACAGCTACAGATATAGATGTCGATATTCTTATGGATAGAGAAAAATCTATCCATTTATTAAAATATATGTAAATAGTGTCTCTTCTGCGGATTAATATATACATATTTAAACATACATAATCTCCTCCATCACCCCCTCTCTCTCGCTCACTCTAAATATATATCTAAATACATACATGCATATTACAGACACACACTCATATATATATATATAATATATATATAATATATATATAGCCATATCATGAAGTTGTACGCAGAAATCCGCGCGGTTCATGAGACGGAGTAGGACAGATTTTATATTAACTTTCTTGAATGTAGATAATTAGTCATTTATTCTCTACCGAAATATAAAGACCGGCTACTTGATGTATACATGTGTGTATATATATATATATATCGGTGAGTGAGAGTGTGAGTGCGTGTGCGCGTGTTTGTCTGTGTGTTGGGTGTGTGAGTGTGAATGTGTGTTTTGCGTGAATGCCTGTGTATGGGAGTAACTGTGTGCGCTTGTTTATAGGCATGTGTGTATATGCTTTTAGTATTATGTGTGTACTTTGGCTTACTTATAGCTACGTATGTAAATATATTGATGTTCACACACACACACACACACACATACATATATATATGTACATATATGTGTGTGTGTGCGTGTACATATATATATATAATGGTATACATATGTATGCATGTATGTATACACACCTCCACACATAAAATATATCTAATCGTGTGTGTTTCCATACATGTGTGTATAAGAGTATGTGTTTACATACACACACACACATATACGTATGTACATATGAGTCTAAAAGTATATATATATATACATACATACATTGATATGTACATTTTCAAGGATATGTATATTTACATATATATATATATATATATATATATATATATATATATATATATCTCCATATACAATTTTATCTAAATTTGACTATATGTTTGTGTATATATATATATATATATGTATATATATGTGTGTGTGTGTGTATATATATATGCATATATATATATATGTGTGCATATATATACATACATATATATATATATATAAATATATACATATATATATATAAATATGTATATGCATGTATATATATATACATTAGTATGTATGCCTGCATGCATGTATGTGATTTACATGTGAATACCAACGAAAGAATATGCGGCGTTTACGTACATGTTTGTTTTGCGTAAGTTTTCATACTTGCATTTTTGTGTACGCGCATGCACGTGTTAATACGCGTGTATAACATCGTGACAACATACGGGTAGCAAGCACCTACTCGTGTACATATATGTAAGTGTGTGATTCAGTGTCTATGTACACCAGAATGTATGTATGCACTTAGGTTTTGTACATACATATGTGTATGCTATGTAAGTCCGATAAATCTTGTATTCGTGCATGCAAGGGTGTCTCTAATTTTGCATATGTGAAAATAATTATGTATATTATATTACGGATGAATATATGTCTGTGCGTATGTCAGTACGTGTGTAGTGGTGCGCGCACGCGTGTTGTTTCTAGAGTGTGTGAACTAATATTTATTTCATACATATATGCGTATGTGATTGAACGTGTTTTCTCATACACTTGTTCGCACATATGTTTGTAGATATATCCATATGCACGTGCGTGCGTTGTGCGCGCGTCTGTTAGGGATTGTAAATTCATGCGTTATTTGTGTCTACAAGTATATGTATGTGTATAGGTATTTCTATATGTATATAAGTGTGTATGTGTATATATATATGTATGTGGGTCTCTCTCTATATATATGTATGTATATATATGTGTAATTACGAATCTGTGTATATATACATATATATATATATATATATATATATATATATATATATATATATATATATATATATATATATATATATATATATACGTATTAGTAAGAATCTCCGTATATATGCGTAGTGTGTGCGCACGCGCGTGCGTATTTTTGCATTAGATTTTTATATGATGTATATTAATTAATGAGTGAATTAATGGATGCATACGTGTATGTTGGTTACTATATATGTCGATATTAAATGTTACATCTGTACAAGATGACATGTATGCCGGGGGTACCCTTATATTGGATTACAACTCCTTATTTTAAAGAACCCTCTTTCAAGACTGATCTAGATGTCCTACAGTTATCTATAACTGAACTCAGGGCATAGAGAATCATTACTGAATCTAATAGCAGCTTGAAACTAGCAGTCACCTAAGCTGTAGGTACTTGTCCATAGTCATTCTTTTCTACGAAATTTTTTCACGATGTATATATGGAAGTAGATATTTCGGTGCATAATAAACTCGAGCGGCACCGTACCTTCACTAACCGGCAGTAAACTGCGGAAATAATATTGCCGGATTCTCAAGTTGTCGAAGAATACTAGTGCTGACAAATGTCTTGCGATCTTTGATGACATTAAAGATTTGTCCGTTTATCGTCAATTTGTTTCGTTATATCCAACTTTCTTTTACTAAAAACCGTAAAAGTTCGACGTTTATACACCGACATAGGCGTGGCTCTGTGTTAAGAAGCTTGCTTCCTAAGCACATTGCTGCAGGTTCAATACCTCTGCGTGACACCTTGAGCAAGTGCTTTCTAATATTGCGTAGGGTCGACGAAATCCTTGCACATGGATTTGCTAGACGGAAACTGAAAGAAGCGCGTCATATGTGTGTGTATGTGTGTCTTCATGTGTGTGTTTCTCCTAAACTACCGCATGACAACTGGTCCTAGTGTGGTTAAATTTGTGTGTGCGCGAATATGTTTGTGCACGGGTGTGTGTGCGAGTATGTGTGTGTGTAGGCGGATGTGTGTGTGTGCTCGTATAGGTGTGTGTGCGCGCGTATTTATGTTTGCGCGCATGTTTGTGTGCCCGCATGTGTGTGTGCGTACGCATGTACGTGTGCGCGGATGTGTGTGTGGTTGCTTGCGTGTGTACGAATGTGTGTGTGCGCGGATGTCTGTGTGCATGTGTGTGCCCGTAGATGTGTGTTTGTGTGTCCATGTGTGTATGCGAACGCATTTCTTTGCTTATTTTTGTGTAAGAGCATTTCTGTGTTCGCATGTAATACACGCACACGTGTGTGTGCGCATCTGTGTGCGCGTATGTGTATGTGCATGGATGTGTGTGTGCGCCATGCGTGTGTGTGTACATGAGAATGTGGGAGGATATCTGGGTGCACGGATGATTTGTGCGCGGATGTATGTGTGCACGGATATATGCGCGGATGTGTGTACGCAAATGTGTGTGTGTGCGTAAGTGTGTGTCTGTGCAGATGTATGTGCGCACCAGTTTGTGTGTCTGCGCATTGATGTGTGAGCGCAAATGTGTGTACGCGCATGTGGGCGCATGGATGTGTGTGTTCATGTGTGTGCAGGAATTTATTTGTGCGCGCATTTCTGCGTGCGATCATGCGTGTGTACACACATCTGTGTGTGTGCGGGTGTTTTGTGCGCAGATGTACGTGTGCGCTTATGTGTGTGCGTGAATGTGTGTATGCGCGGGGCGGGTGTCCGCGCAGATGTGCGTGCGTGTGTATGTGTGTGTGTGTGTGTGCACGGACGTGTGTGACAGCAGATATCTGTGCGTAGATGTGTATGTGCAAATGTTTCTGCGTGCACCCATGTGAGTGTCCGTGCAGCTGTGTGCGGCCTGTTTCTATGCGCACTTGTGTGTGTGCTTGGACGTGTGTGTGTGCACATTTTTTGCGTATGCACATTTGTGCGTGCGCTCAGGTTTTACACCGCGCGATTCTATGTGCGCGTATTTCAGAGTGTGCGCAGTTCTGTGTGCGCTCATTTCTCTGTGCATGCATTTCTGTGTACGTGCAATTTTACGTGCGAACATTTCTGTGTGCGCGTGTTTCTGTGGGTACAAATTTCTTAAAGCCCGCGATTATATGTGAGCGCAATTCAGTGCTCGCAGTTCTATGTGCGCACATTTTTGGGTAAGCACATTTCTGTGTGCGCAAATTTTGTGTAGGCGCACTTCTGTGTGCGCACATTTCTTACAGCCCGCGATTATATATGCGTGCAATTCAGAGTTCGTGCATTTATGTGTGCGCAAGTTTCTCTGTACAGTCATTCTGTGTGTGGTCAATTCTGTGTGTGTGCGCTCATTTCTCTGTGCAAGTATTTCTGTATGCGCGCAATTCTATGTGAGCACAATTTTTTTGCGCACATTTTTTTGTGCGCATATTTCTTTGTGCGCACATTTTCTGTGGGCGCATTTTTGTTTGCGCTCATTTTTTGTGTGCGCGTATTTCTGTTTGCGCTCAGTTTTACACTCTGTTTTACACATAGGTGCGCTGATTTCAGTGTGTGCCCTGTTCTGTGTGCGCTCATTTCTCCGTGCAAGCATTTTAGAGTGCGCGGATTTCTGTGTGCGCACATTTTTTCGGGTGCGTATTTCTGTATGCACCTTTTTTACAGCCCGCAATTATATGTAACCGCAATTCAGAGTGCGCGCAGTTTTCTGTGCGCTAAATTCACAGTGCACGGAATTCTGCGTGCGCGCAATTCTATGTGCACACATGTTTTGGCGCGCACATTTCTTTGCGCGTGCATTTCTGTTTATGCACATATTTCTGTGTGCGCGCATTTCTATATATGCACATATTTGGGTACGCGCATTTCAGTGTGCGCACATTTCTTACAGCCCACGGTTATACGTGCGCATTTCTGTGCACGCGCATTTCTGTGCACGTATTGTGTGCGGGCATTTCTATGTGCGCACATTTCAGATTACGCGCTTTTTTGTGTGTGCTCATTTCTCTGTGCACGCGTTTCTGTGTGCGCGCAATTTTATGTACACACACTTCTTTGTGCCCACATATCTTTGTGCGCGCAATTCTGTGTGCGCACGTTTTGTGTGCACGCGGATATGTTTCTGGTTGTAATGTGTGTGCATGTTTATGTAGGCCTATTCTTTTTAGGATCAATTCTGTGCCTGCGTAGGTGTTTTGTACGCAAATGTATGTGTACGTGATTTGGGTGCGCGGATGTGTGTATTTGTGGGTCTATTTGCGAACATATATGTCTAACCGAGAATGCGCATGATTGGTTGTGTGTGTGATATCATTTCACTGTGCGCGTAATTCTGTGTGCACGATATTTCTGTGTACGCGCAGTTCAGTGTGCGCATTTGTCTGTGCGCTCATCTTTCTGTACTTGCAATTATGTGTTCTTGCATTTCGGTGTCCACGAATTAATGTATGCCCGCGGATGTATATTAACGCGGATGTACTTGCACGCGGAAGTGATTGCGCAACTTTATGCGCACACAAGTTTTTCTTTGCGAGCCCAAAGAAAATGTGCGCACATAGAATTGCGCGCACACACAAATGAGTGGGCAAAGAAATGATCGCACAAAAAATTGCTTTCACAGAGAAATCCCACAGAGAAAAATTCGCGCACTACACAAATATCACACAGAAATGTCTATGCGTGGGTGTGTGTGCGAAAAAGTATGTGTAATCGTGAATGTGTGTATCCACGCATTTCTCGGTTGGCGCATTCTGTGTGCGGCATTTCTGTGTGTGTACATTTCTTTCTGTTTGCGTCCGTGATGCTTCGGTGCATATTTCACTGTGCTCATAATTTACTGTACGCACGTTTCTCTTTGCGAAGTTCTCTGTGCGGCGAGCTGGCAGAACCGTTAGCACACCGGGCGAAATGCGTAGCCGTATTTCGTCTGCCATTATGTTCTGAGTTCAAATTCCGCCGAGGTCGACTTTGCCTTTCATCCTTTCGGGGTCGATAAATTAAGTACCATTTACGCACTGGGGTCGATGTAATCGACTTAATCCGTTTGTCTGTCCTTGTTTGTCACCTCTGTGTTTAGCCCCTTGTGGGTAGTAAAGAAATAGGTATTTCTCTGTGAACGCATTTCCATGTGCGCGGATATTTGTGCACACCCATTTCTGAGTGCGGACATTACTTTGTGAGCATGTTTTTGTGTGCGTGCATTTTTGTGTGATCGCATTTTTCTGTGTACGCATTTTCTGTGAGCTCATTCCTGTGTGCACGGGCATATCTGTGTGCACACATTTCTTCCTGCGCGAATTTTAATGTGTGCGCAATATTTAGTGCGCACATTTTCTTCTGTGCACTTTTTTCTGTGCGCGCAATATTGTGTGCATGCTATTCTGTGTGCGCACAATTCTTTCTGCGTGCGTTTCCGTGTGCGTATTCGCGTATTTTTATGTGCGCGCATTTTATTGTGTGCGTATTTTGTGTGCGCACAAATATGCGTTAGCGCCTATTCGTGTGCGCACATTGTTGTGTGCGCGCAATAATGTGTGCACACATTTCTCTGTGCGCACATTTCTGTGTGCGAATTTCAGAGTGCGCGCAATTCTTTGTGCGCGAATTTCTGTGTGCGCACATTTTGCGTGGGCGCATTTTTCTGTGCGCACATTTTCGTGAGCGCGAATTTTTGTGTTCGCGTATTTCTATGTGCACGTATTGAGAGTGCGCACTGTTCTGTGTGAGCTTATTTCTCTGTAGAAGCATTTCTGTTTGTGCGCACATTTTTTCTGTGCATATTTCTTTGTGTACTCGCATTTTTGTGTGGGCGCATTTCTGTGAGCGCGCATTGCTTTGTGCGCACATTTCTTACTGACTGCGCCATTATGTGTGCGCTCATTTCCTGTGCATGCATTTCTGTGTGCATGCATTTCTGTGTGCGTACATTTTTTGTGCGCAAATTTCTGTGTGCGCACAATTTTGTGTGTGCGCATATCTGTTTGCATACATTTATTACAGCCTGTGATTATATGTGAGCGCAATTCTATCTACGCACATTTTTTGTGCTTGCATTTCTGTGTGCGCTCATTTCTCTGTGCAAGCATTTCTGTGTGCGAGCAATTCTATCTGCGCACATTTTTTGTGCTTGCATTTCTGTGTGCGCTCATTTCTCTGTGCAAGCATTTCTGTGTGCGAGCAATTCTATCTGCGCACAAAATATGCACACATTTTTTGTGCTTGCATTTCTGTGTGCGCTCATTTCTCCGTGCAAGCATTTCTGTGTGCGAGCAATTCTATATGCGCACCAAAAAAATATGCGCACATTTTTGCGCTTGCATTTCTGTGTACGCTCATTTCTCTGCGCAAGCATTTCTCTATGCAAGCATTTCTATCTGCGCACATTTTTTGTGCTTGCATTTCTATGTGCGCACATTTTGTGTGGGCACATTTTGTGTGCGCACATTATTCGTGAGTGCGCATTTTTGTGTCCACGCATTTATATGTGCACGTCTTTAAGAGTGCGCAAAGTTCTGTGTGTACTCATCTCTCTGTATAAGCATTTCTGGGTGTGCACATTTTTTATGCGCAAATTTCTTTGCTCGCACGCATTTTTGTGTGGGCGCATTCCTTTGTGCACTCCTTTCAATTTCCGTCTCCCATATATCCACTCACAACAAGGGTTTCGTCGGCTCGGGGCTATGGTAGAAAAGACCTATGCAAGGCACTATAGAGGGACTTTATCAGGAGCCGTGCGGTTGAGAAGGAAGCGTCTTACCAGGCACTCACGCATACGTAAATACACACACTCACATGAACTCGCAAACAAACGCATACAAATGGCTGGCGTTATATATTTCAGCTTCATTGGCTAAAAGAGGGAGACCAAGAATGTATTACAAAATGGAAGAAAAAAAATGTAACACCTAGAACCCCGAAAAAATAAAACAATACAAAAATGTATTCAAAGTTAGAGGAAAAAAATGAGTAAAAGTAACTTAATGAAAGTTAGAACATAAAATACACAAACGAATGTCGGACGATAAAAGATAGCAACAGTATAAGAGGAGATAATAGTGAAATAGAAGTCTACTTACACGTAAACAATATATATGCATATATATATATATATATATATATATATATATATATATATATTATATATATATATGCATATATTCATATATATATATATATAAATATATATATATGCATATATTCATATATATATATATATTATATATATATATATATATACACACATATATATATATATATGCATATATTATATGTATATACGCATATACACAAATACACATATATATATATATGTATTTGTGTATGTACGTATATACATATATATACATACATATGCATGTATATAAGTATATATGCCTTTATCAATATATATTTTAGCATACATATATATATATATATATATATATAGGTATACTGATACACAGACACGTGATTACAAACATATGAGTAAGCATACATACATACACACATACACACATATATGTATGTATATTTATGTTTGTATGTATATATACATATATATATATGTATATCTATATTCATATATATATGTATATACATGGATATATGAATATATATATATGTATATATATATATGTTATATATATATATACATAGATATATGCATATGCATTCATACACAAACGCATAGACGAATATATATGAATTTGCATATATACGCATATGTACGTACACACACATATATGTGTATGTGCATAGATATATATAACAATATGTGTATTCATATATATATATATATATTATGTATGTATGTATGTATGTATGTATGTATGTATGTATGTATGTATGTATGTATGTATGTATACATATGTAGGACAATGAAAGACAAGTCAGTTCAGTGTGCGTCTACGTTCATTTAGGTCTATTCACAATAAGAAGGCAATGGTATTGGAAACGAGAGATGCTTAAAGTGGAGGAGGAGATAGCAATGACACAGTGGCTTACTGCTTTCTTCTTGCAACTAGTCTCACTAAACCATTTTTTGAGTGTCGCCGTACTCATACTCATAGATTCTCTTTTATAGTCCAAACGAGTGTATGTGTGTGTGTGTGTGTGTGTGTGTGTGTGTGTGTGTGTTTATGCTTATATATATGTGTGTATATATAAAGATATATGTATATATATATATAGACGTGTGTATATATATATGTATATATTATATATGTGTGTGTGTGTTTCTGTGTGTGTGAATGTCTGTATACATGCCCACACATACGCAGATATGCATATACACGTACGTATTATATATAATATATAGATATATGGTCTCATATTTATACTTACAATACACACATACATTCACACACACATATATACATACATACATACATACATATACATATACATATGCATACATATATGTGAGTGCATATGTGTGTGTTTGTGTGTATGCATGATGTATGTATGATGTATGTAATATGTGTGTTGCAATGTTATACATTATATGTATATATGGATGTTATGTATAACATATATAGAAAGTATATGTATGGCATAGTTAAGTAATGTGTTCATTGATGGCTAATGGCTTGGATATGGTGCTGAAGAAGGAGAAATAACTCCGAAAATGTGCATATGCACCCATCACCTGTCTTTGTGCCTACGATCGCATCATTTGCATAAGCATATTCGTATCTGAAATGTCGTAACTTTCATGTATATATATGTATTTATATATATGTGTGTATATGTAAGTATGTATGTATGTGTGTGTGTCTGCGTAAGTATGTATGTATGTTTATTTGTAAAAAAACCGTGAAAGATTCACGAGGGTTTGTCTCAGACAATGACAGAGTTTCCCTGTGATGTGATTAGCCTGGTACGGTTTCGATCTGGTGTTAGAATACGTGGCGCTCATCGAGCAGAAACGTTCGCCATGCCATGTTCATTGTGCAGAACATTCTCAACTTTCTCACCGAATATGGTAAGAGCATTGCATATCTGATTCATAGTCAATCTTTAGTCATCCATCATCTTGTGGGGAACACCGTCAATGCCTTCTTTGGCGCTGACAGCTGCAGGACGTCGGAACCTTGGATCATCTTCAGGATTAACTCTTATCCTCCTAAATTCAGCTGTCTACTTTCGCACAGCTGTAAATATAGACCATCGTTCCTTAATGCAGCCAGCATGTTAACA
>NC_043015.1:42056216-42061216 GCF_006345805.1 Octopus sinensis
ATAGCCTCGGCCCGACCAAAGCCTTGTGAATGGAGTTGGTAGACGGAAACTGAAAGAAGCCTGTATGAATGTATGTATGTGTGTGTATATGTTTGTGTCTGTATTTGTCTTCCCAACATCGCTTGACAACCGATGCTGGTGTGTTTATGTCCCCGTAACTTAGCGGTTCGGCAAAAGAGAAAGGTAGAATAAGTACTAGGCTTACAAAGAATAAGTCCTGGCGTTGATTTGCTCGACTAAAGGCTGTGCTCCAGCATGGGCGCAGTCAAATGACTGAAACAAGTGAAAGAGTAAAAAGAGAGAACTTGACCTGTACTTTCTTTTAGCGATTCCGGGAAGTTGAAAGACAGTTTTGACTTTGCTGTGATTTGAACTCAGAAGATATATATATATATATATATATATACTAAAACATTACCCGACCTCGACCTATGACAGGGAAGTTTGCAAGTATACTTTTCACCATGGTTAGCGTCTGGAGTTTTGGCATACAATTTAACTTTTATCATATTCCTTGGTACTTATACAAAATGATTGAATAAATGCTATTATACTCTTTTTCAAACGAATAAATATTTATTGTCTTTAAATAAAATAGAATAAAACCAATTTCTCATCTGTATAACTCCTCTTATGATTATTTTATCATCTGTTTCCTCCTCCTTCTCCTCCCCTGTTTCTCTGTCTATATGATTTTCTTCTCTGCACCGCTTATGTTAGGTCTCTGTATTTTCCTTTACACTCTCTTTCTCTCTCTCATATATATAAAGTATGGAGGTTTAGTTCACAAGTGATCTAAAAGATTACGTACGCTAGGTAAGTGCTGTAACGGATTACTAGAGCTCCAAGGTTATAGTCGCGACGGTAGTTATGGAGTTTCGGGGTCGATAAATTAAGAACCAGTTACGCACTGGGGTCGATGTAATCGACTTAATACCTATGTCTGTCCTTGTTTGTCCCCTCTGTGTTTAGCCCCTTGTGGGTAATAAAGAAATAGGTAGTTATGGAGCCATCGCAGATTTCCAATGCAGCGGATATATAATAGTTAAACGAGACGTCAAACATTAAGGCAAGACAAACATCTCGAGTCATATACAATATTATTATAGAGAAAAATTCAAAATCTTACAGCTGTTTCTGGGATACCCCCGAGTATGGGATAGTTTTCATTTTTGATGCAATCTCTGATGATTTGATGATGCGATTTAATTATAAAGTATTTCATTATATGATAGAGATTGTTAATGGAAACCTATATGAATTTATTGTATAAATTTATTGAATAAACCTAAATATGTTTCTTCTGCTTTCTCTCTGTCTATCCATCCCTCTCACTCACTCTCTCTCTCTTTCACTCTCTCTCTCCCATCTCTTTCTCTCTATATGAATGTGTGTATATGTCTGCATACAAAGAGAGAGAAAGGGAGAAGCATCTAGAAAAGGACACAGAGACACAGAGAGAGAGTGTTATTTGAAGATGTGTTCGCTGTTATATCTAACCGCTCGTAGAATCCCGTTTAGTGCCCATGACACATCGGCTGGAATAACCATACACTGTTATTTGATAACAACCAGTAATATGCTCTTATTTCAAACGACTATCTTTTTTCTCTTCTTAGATAAGAAATTATTTCTGTTCTCTTTGTTCTGAACCAATAAAAAGGAACTGTTAGAAACATATGAAAGGATATTCCGGGCTACAGTTTTTTCCAATTCAAACTGGCAGTAACAACTTAAACAACTAGCTTGTTTTTTTCACTCGCTGAATATCAAACATTCGGTAAAAAACACTTTAAACATTTGTCTCAATTGTTTAACAATTATTTGTCAAAAATAAATTGTTTTTCACCGTTTCTCTTTATTCTCTCCTTAGCTTTTTTTAATATTTTTTACGTTTGCATATAGTCAATTAGTCATCCATTTTGTTTTTAAATTCTTATGACGAATTTTTAATTCTTTGTCTTCCATTCCACACATTAGTTTTATATGTATATATATATATATAGTATATATATATATATACACACATTCACATTCCATCTTAGCGTCTTCATTTTTCTTTCACATATACATATACATATATATATATATATATTATAATATATATATATATATATATATTAATTATAATAGATAGATAGATAGATAGGAGATGGATGGATGGATGGATGGATGGATGCACAAATATCTATCTATTTGCCCATCTATCTATCTCTCTCTCTCTCTCTCTCTCTCTCATATAGATTCATGAAGGCTGGTTTCCCATTTTCAATGGCGTGTGTATTCTCCACCTGGACGGGACGCCGGTCCCTCGCAGGGTCACTCATTTTTACCAGCTGAGTGGACTGGAGCAACATGAAACGAAGTGTTTTGCTCAAGAACATTAATGCGATACCCGGTCCAGGAATCGTAACTAAGATATTACGATCATGAGTTCTACACCCTAACCACTAAGCCACGCGTCTCCAACAAACACACATGTATGTATGCACACACATATACACACTCAGATAGACAGACAGACAGCTAGATAGATCGATAGACAGACATACACACACACACACACACACAAAGATAGATGTATAGATAGATAGATAGATAGATAGATAGATAGATAGATAGATAGATAGATAGATAGATAGATAGATAGATAGATTAATTGATTGATTGATTGATTGATTGAATGATTGGTTGATTGATTGACTGATTCTTTAACTCACCAGCTTTAGCCATGCTGGGGTACTACCGATAGCTTGCTACAGCCATGCTAGGGTACGACCGATGGCTTGCTACACCTTCAGTACTCGAGATCTCTGATACGTGGTATTTGGTGAATGAGGGAGTTTGATGCTGCTGCTCTCATCTGTGTTGCTTGCCATGAGATAGGCTCATCAGGAAATCTTGTTCGTTGTTTGTTTGTTCCTTCTCGAGCCACGCCTGGCTCGTAAGGGCCGGTCTCCCGGTTTCCTTAGCGTATAGGTTCCCCACCTGGACGGTACGCCGGTCCGTCGCAGGTGAGCTGCAAGATGCATGAGGAAAGAATGAGAGAAAGTTGTGGCGAAAGAGTCAACAGAAGTTCGCCATTAACTTCTGCCGGAGCCGCGTGGAGCTTAGGTGTTTCGCTCGTAAACACACACGTCGCCCGGTCTGAGATTCGAACCCGCCATCTCTCGACCGCAAGTCCGTTGCTCTAACCACTAGGCCATGTGCCTCCACCAGGAAATCTTGATAGGAGACGATCTAGTGTTATTTTGTAGACACCTACGTCTACCCCATGCAGGTCTCTCGGGGTTTGGGGGAGAATATTGAAAATTTGTGGGCCGTCGAAGCTGAAGCTGTTGCAGTATCTACTCCCGTATCGTGATGGCAGTGTTGGGATCTTTGGCACTATGTATTAGCGCCCCGTTCTGCTGTTTGTGTAACTAACAATGCCAAAGTTTGGTAAAGTTCTCCAAGTATTTTCCTGATGTATACCACCGCACTCTTTGCCCGCCCTTTTTCTAGGGATTAGAGTCTCAACCTACTCAGACTTTCCTAATAGCTAACATGTTGCGATGAACTTCGCGTAGCTTTTCTGTATTGCTTCGAGTTACGCTGTTAATTTTATTGGGAGCGTTTGTGTAAGCGGTCATGTGTATCCATGTGTGTGTGGTGTGTGTGTGTAACGTAAAGCGTGAAGGAAGATTTCAAACTGCCAAACAACCAACCAACCGACATTTATGCCGGCTATTACTATTTAGAGATGTTAAGCCAGCGATCTGGCAGAATTGTTACAGTCCCGGACAAAGCGCTTAGTGGCATTTCATCCGTCTTTGGAGTTTGATTTCAAACTCCACCGAAATCGACTTCACCTTTCATTCTTTCGGAATCGATTAAAATAGTACAAATAAATCAAAAATTGGGATCGATATATTCGGTTATCCCCCACCCCCAAAATTCGGGACCTTGTGCCTGTAGTAGAAAGGGTCATTGTATAGAAATGTTCTTGAGAAGTAAATGGACAAATAAATAAACAAACGGCAGGGAAAGAAAATGCAATTAAAAACTGAGGTGTCGTATGACTACACTTTGATGAATATGAGCAGGTATGTGTAGGTGTGTATGTATATGGGGGCGTTGTGTGTTTGTGCGCTTATATATGTTTATATGTGTGTGTGTATGTTTGTGTGTTTGTGTGTGCTTGTCTGTCTGTGTATGTCTGCTTGTATGTGTGTGTGTGCATGAATATATATATGGGGACGGGGTGTGTTTGTGTGCGTACACATGTTTATGCGTGTGTGTGTATGCTTGTGTGTTTGTGTGTGCTTGTCTGTGTGTGTGTGCGAGTGTGTATGTATATATATATATATATATATATATATGGGGACGTTGTGTGTTTGTGTGCTCATATATGTTTATGTATGTGTGTGCTTGTGCGTGCTTGTGCGTGCTTGTATGTGTGTGCGTGCATGTGTGTGAGTGTGTATGCTTGTGTGTTTGTGTGTGCCTGTCTGTGCGTGTGTACGTGTGAGTGTGTATCTGTGTGCTTATATGTGTGTTTATGTGTGTGTTTGTTTGTCTGTGCATGTGTGTGTGGGTGGATGTGCAGATATAAGAAGTAAAAAAAAAAGAATTATGGGATGCAATTGTTGTTTAGCTCGAGCTTAAAGACTAATTGTATCTGAAAAAAGTCAAAATCGCAATGACGGTTGCCAATGGTAACAACAGCAACAACAACAGCAAGCAGAACAACAACATCAACAGCAGGACTTCATTAAACGAGCAGCAGCAACCAGAACAGCATGAAGGATGTCTTAGCCACAAGGGACATCATCAGCATCATCAACATCATAACAATCACCATCACCATCAGCAGCAGTATCATCATCATTGTCCTCCTCCTCATCATCATCATCGCCACTACCATCATCATCATTATCATTATAATTACCACTACCACCTCTACCACCTCTACCACCTCTACCACATCTACCACCAACACCATCATCATCATAATCAAC
>NC_043015.1:42063716-42073716 GCF_006345805.1 Octopus sinensis
GAAGAAGAAGAAGAAGAAGAAGAAGACGAAGACGAAGAAGAAGAAGAAGAAGAAGAAGAAGAAGACGAAGAAGAAGAAGAAGAAGAAGCGGAGGAGGAGAAAAAGAAGAAGAACAGGAGTAGGAGGACGAGGGGGGGAGGACAGAAGTCAAAGAAGAAAAGCAAGAAGTAGAACCTCTCTACTCCTACTACTACAATAACATCCACAATAACAGCAACAGCAACACGAACAGCATCAATACCACCACCACCAGAACAACAACAACAACAACAGCAGCCAACGAAAGGAACATTGATAAGATACCTTACGAGAGAAACGAGAGAAAATTACACAATTAAGAAGGCAAACTTTTTTTTTCCTCCTCTTCCATTGCGATTACTACTGCTGCTGCTGATGATGATGATGGTAATGATAATGATGTTGATGATGATGATGATGATGATGATGATATTGTTGTTGTTGGCGTTGGCGCTGCACTGAAAGAAACTCATACAGCTGTTTAATAAAAAGCGACAAATGTGCGAGATGATTTCGCTGTTGTACTTTAGACGGTTTTCTTTTGTGGACGGAACAATGGGCACAAAGATGTTATCCTCCTTCTGTAAAAAGGCTATCTTCATACACACAAAAATAACATGGCGTTTTTGTATTTATTTTAGTCGTTCATTTTCTTCTTTTGGTTTTTTGGTTTTGTTTTGTTTTGTTTTGTTTTGTTTAAAGACAGGCTTCAGGAATCAAATAAAATCTGATTTCGTATGGAGAATGAATGATGAATAAATGAGAAAGAATCAATGAAAATGAATGAAATGGAATGAAATGGAATGAATGAGAGAATGAGTGGTTTTGAAAGAAAATAAAAGATGGCGGCGGCATCGGCGTGTTTTTTAGAAGGCGGAGGAGTTTCGGAGGGAAACAACAAGAATAAGATTACAAATAAAAATAAAATAATAATAATAATAATAATAATGATAATAATAATGAGAATAATCAAATTAAAAAATAAAAAAAAATACTATATATGATAATAAACAAGTAATAATTTATTTTATTGCCACAGGAGCGACGGATAGTGGTCCAATCGAAGGACAATAATAATAATAATAATAATAATAACCCATAGTGTGGATGATAATGATGATGATGATGATGATGATTTAATAACAATGTGGTTGTTATTGTCTATAAAATATAGTAATACTTACAGAGAGAGGAGAAGAGAGAGGAAGGAAAGCGAAAATGGATTCCAAGGACGCATGGACTATTGAAAATGATTGTATATATGCATGCATACATACATACATATAATATATACATATGTCTATACATACTCAGATACATATATACACATATATATATAAGTGTATGCATGTGTATATTCTTTTGTTCTTTTATACTTTCACTTGTTTCAGTCATTTGACTGCGGCCATGCTGGAGCACCGCCTTTAGTCGAGCAAATCGACCACAGGACTTATTCTTTCTAAACATAGCACTTATCCTATTGGTCTCTTTTGCCAAACTGCTAAGGTACGGGGACGTAAACACACCAGCATCGGTTATCAAGCGATGTTGGTGGGACAAACGCAGACATACACACACACACACACACACACACAACACACACACACACATATATATATATATATATATATATATATATACAGTTGAAATTTACAAGCAGGTATATTAGTCTGACGCTCGGGAAGGTGAGAGAGTCTTTTAAGTTTCGAGCCTATGCTCTTCAACAGAAAGGAACACAAGGAAATAAACAGAGAGAGAATAAAACAACTTGTGGAGTTAGCGGTCAGTCATGGCGACTGGTTGGACAAAGGTAGTTAGACAGGAGAGCTAGAAAGAAGGGGAGATAACGAAGTACTGGTGATACCAAAACAAAGGTGCGCATCAGTGTATGTGAACGTGTGTGTGTATGCGTGTGGATAGGTGGTGTGGTGATGTGTGATGTAGTGTGGCGCTGTTGGGTGTAGGGATGTGAGGGTTTGGTGTGGGCTTTGTGTGAGAATGTGGGGTGGGGTGGATGGAGGGGTATCAATGAAGAGAGAAGGTGGGTAAGAGTGAAGAGAGGAATTAGGTGTCAGATGAAGAGGAGAGGAGAGGAGTCAGATGAAGAGGAGATGAGAGTTGAGCCCATTAGGGGAAAAGGAGCGAAGTGAGAAAATTAATCCCTGTTCACGGCGAAGGCGGGAGTCCGGATGGCCCCTGTGCAAGGACAATCTGAACACAGACAGGTGTTGTAATGAATTACCGGTAGAGCAGAAGCGGCGCGAGACCGGAGTGTCACGGCCGAGTCTAATGTCTCAGAGATGCTCCGCGAACCGGTCAGCAAAGCGGCGTCCATTTAGACAGATCTACAGAGAAGGACAGAAAGAGCAGGAGATGCAGTAATTTACGTTGCTAGAAGGTAAAGGAGTCAGGGATATGATATCGACAATGATGGGTGCCTGTGATGATGGTGGTGTTGGAGAGGTAGGGGAAAATGCGGCTGCGTGGGCAGGAGCAGGGGAAAGAGCCAGGTTGGGAGGTGGGGTTAGGGAAGAAACTATGGACCAGTAGGTTACGTAAGTTGTGGGCTCGTTTGAAGGAGGGAAGGGGACGGTTGGGGAATCTGTATGAAGTGGAGGGTTCGGAGTGGAGTCGCCGGAAGGCTCGGAGAATGGTGCGTTGGAAGGGCAGTGTGGAGGTGCAGAGACAGAGAGAGAGAGAGCAGAGGCACGATCCACGGAACGTGCTCTGGCAAGGGCGGTATGGATAGTGGTGAGGGAATATTTAAGAGTAAAAACCAAGCAATCCTACAAAACACCACTGATCTTTGCACACAGACGCACAGAATAACACCAATCAAATAACAACAGCAAAGTGCGCAAGAAACGTCAGCGATCTGATTGTCGCCTGTTCTCTTGACAAGAGATGCCAGTTAGTCTTTTACACCTACTAAGCTCGTTTCTGTTAGCCCAAGTTGTTGGATAATTTTTCGTTCCTTTAAGAATATTGTAGAACGAAAATTTTTCATAGATTGGAATTTAAATCTTAATCTCTATTGAAATTTATTGTTTCAAGAAAACATTGAATTTGAATTACTTTTAATTCTTACGATTATAGATAACGACTCGGGCTGAAACTTCTGAGCCCGAGTCAGGCACGTATGAAAGATGTCGAGAGAATGTCTGCTACGAATGATATTTTTTGACACAGGGCATCTCTAATACGACTGCCAGACGCTGAACGAAAGAAAAATGATCTGCGACCCGGCTTAATAAAAGGAGCCCGAATTACTGGCTGCGAATACGTACTTGAAGTCAGTGTTGGCAGCAATTAAATCAGCTTGCAAATACACGTCCACTTTGCTAAATTTATACTCCGGCTAAGCCCGAACAGCCCGAGTACCGGGGTCGCCACTGACATATATATATATATATATATATATATATATATATATATATATATAATATATATATATATATATATATATATATATGTATATATATATGTATATATATATATAGAGAGAGAGAGAGATACATAGATGGATAGATAGATAGATAGATAGATAGATAGATAGATAGATAGATAGATAGATAGATAGATAGATAGATAGATAGATAGATAGATAGATTTTTCATATAATAATTAGTGTACATTTAAACGCAAAGAGGCGAGCCTTAACAGGTTGCCTAACATACTAGAAAGACCAGTCAAAAAGTCCAAAACCACTGTTAAGAGCAATTTCGAAGGGAATGAAAAATTAAAAAACATTTACCATGTTTTACAGCTGGACCTAAGGTTTCGAACTTTAATTAGAAAATAAAATAATTTGCAAGGCGAAGTTCTCATCAGCGGATACGCCAAAATATTAACATATAAATTAGAGACCAAATAGCACATGTCTCATCCTTATGTATTATAATTTTTCAGACCCTCCGCGCAAGCGCAGTTTCAATCGGTAGCAAATAAAAATTCCGATTAAACTTCAGAAATTGCTAAAATCATTTCTTAAAATTAATATAGGGTAGGAAAAATGATAGAAATTTTTTCTACCAGTGGCCTAGTATGTATACAAAGTCAATAGACATATTTTTCATATAAAAATTAGTTTATATTGAAACACAGAAGAGGTGAGACTTAACAGGTCGCCTTACATACTAGAAGGATCAGTCAAAAAGTCCCAAAAGTCCACAGTTAAGTGTAATTTCGAAGGGAATGAAAAATTTAAATATCTACCATGTTTTACAACCGGATAGATAGATAGATAGATAGATAGATAGATAGATAGATAGATAGATAGATAGATAGATAGATAGATAGATAGATAGATAGGTGGAAGGAGAGAGATAGACTTAAGAAAGTGGTAAGCTGACAGATTTAAACCAATTTCTAGAGTATTTGGCAGTATCTGTTCCGAGTCACTGCTCTCCGAGTTCGAATCCATTCCAGATCACCTTCGACTTTTATTTGTTCCAGTCGATAAAAACTAGTGCCAACCGGAAGCAGTGGATTAGCGGAACAGTTAAAGGTAAAGCTAACAATCAGAACCATTTTTAATCATGCCATGCATCTGCAAACATTATCATAATTAGGTCTCGTTCGCTCTTAGTCTTTTAGCATATTTTCGTAGCCATTCGGCCATGCTACACCTAGAATTATGTATAAAACTATTTATGACCAAGAGCTTTGATAACCGTTGTAGTTCCATACTGTGAATGGAAATCAAGTGTACCGAATCCGTAATTCTATAGATCAGAAGTCAGTCTAAGAGTTCAAGACACAAAAGACATAGAATTGCTGCTGTTATTCTTGCTGCTGCTGCTGTTGTTCCTGTTGCTGTTGTCTTCCCTTGTAGGTCACACGTACTGAGAAGAGCATTGTTGCTGTGAATTTTCTTTCCCTTTTTTCCCTCTTTACTATATTTGTTTACTTTTCTATTTTTTGTTTTTTTATTTTTCCTCTCTCTTTCTTCGCCCTTTTCTCTCTCACATGACTCTGTAAATGAACAATCTGGCGTGTTTGTTTTAATGGCCTACCAATGTATTCAGTACTTTTCTCTGCTCTAGGTGTCAGGAAGACACTCTGCAAGAAATGGAAACAGAATTGAAAGAACATGCTAATAATAATAATAATAATAATAATAATAATAATAATAATAATAATAATGATGATGATGATGATAAAGTGAAGCTCAAATAGTGTGTGTGTTAGTTATATGTAATTATGGATTTATATATATCTATATCTACCTACACACATTCACACACACATTCACACACATACACACACACACACACACACATATAGATAGATAGATAGATAGATAGATAGATAGATAGATAGATAGATAGATAGATAGATAGATAGATAGATAGATAGATAGATAGATAGACAGATAGATAGATAGATAGAAAGATAGATAGATAGATAGATAGATAGATAGATAGATAGATAGATAGATAGATAGATATGCATATAGCAGAAACATATATAAGCGGCGAGCTGGCAGAAACGTTAGCACGCTGGGCGACATGCTTAGCGGTATTTCGTCTGCCGGTACATTCTGAGTTCAAATTCCGCCGAGGTCGACTTCGCCTTTCATCCTTTCAGGGTCGATAAATTAAGTACCAGTTATGCACTGGGGTCGATGTAATCGGCTTAATCCCTTTGTCTGTCCTTGTTTGTCCCCTCTATGTTTCCCCCTTGTGGGCAATAAAGAAATAAGAAACAAATATATACACGAGGTCTGATCAATAAGTATCCGGACTGTTGCCATACTAATGAAGTTGAATCACGCAGAGCAAAGCTGCTAGGCAAAGATTGACCTTAAACGCTGCTGTGCATGCGCGCTAAGCTTTAACATTCTAGCTCAATTCTGCAGTTTACAGCAGCGCATGAATTGTGGGTGTGTAGCGTGTGATCGTCGCATTGACCATGACAGAGAGAGAAAGTTGTCATGGCGATACCTTCTCAGAGGCCCACACAAAGTTGAAGAAAGTGTATGGAAAAGAGTGTATGAGCCGCACATAAGTGTACGAGTGGTCTACAGATTTCCAAGATGGCCGAAAAAATGTCGATATTGACGAAAGTTCTGGGAGATCCGCAACCAACAGAACTGAGAAAAACAACGCAGCTGTGAGGGGAAATCGTCGAATTACCATCCATGAATTATCAGATGTACAGATTAGTTACGGTTCAGTTCAGTCTATTATCACTGAAGATTTGGATATGAGTCACGTGTCAGCGAAGTTTGTGCCAAAACTGCTTTCGGCTGGCCAAAACGACACTCGTGTTTCAGTTGCACAAGATCGCCTTGATTGTGTCCAGAACGATGAAAAACCTTGTGAAAGCTTTTCGTAGGCCTCTGAGCAGATATTGCCAAGCCCTTGACAAAATTTGATGCAGATTCTCTGCTCAACTTTCTCTGTTATGTTCAACACGACGATCACACCGTACATACCTTCTTTCCAAGCACCGCTGTAAACAGTGCAAGTGAGATTGAACGTTAACACATACTGCGCATGCCCAGCCGAGTTCAAGGTCAATCTGTGCAAAGAGGCTTTACCCTGCGTGCTTTAGCTTCGTTACTATGGCAACAGTCCGGATACGTATTGATCGGACCACGTATTTCTCTCTCTCTCTCTCTCTCTCTCTCTCTCTCTCTTTATATATATATATATATATATATATATATATGCATATATATATATATACACCTACAGGTATTCATATGAATACAATTATAGGAATGTCTATATATGCATATATATATATATATATGTAGATATGTGTAGATAAACACACACATATATATATATGCATACATACATATATACACACATAAATTCATATTCATATATACATATTTACGAAATTATTCCAACTAACATCCACACGTTGACCCACACGCACATATTTGCAGATACACAAACACACACTCACATACACACACACATGCGTGTGTGTGTGTGTATATGTGTATACATGTATGCATGTGTGTGTGTGTGTTTGTCCGATTATGTGTTCACTTTTTGATGTGTGTATGCATACGTAAGTCAATATATCCTTCTGTTTACATTCCGTTTCTTGAAAAGAACAAAAACCGAACAACCGATATCGGCAGCAATGTAAGGACAACAATTAACTGAATGCAAAATTAGCGATGCTTAAACAGAAGAACTGGCAAGCGACTAATTTGGCGCATCTGGTCTTTTGGAAGACCGATCTGGCAATGGGACAGATCTGTTATGAATAAGTGCAATTAATTCTATAGTTTCTTAAAGACAGCGTTTGTATTTTCGTTTTCAATTATATTCCAATTTTGTTTCTGTTTAAAATGGCGGCTGACCCTGACGTATGCCGTTTCTGTTTGTTTAGAGACATATCGAGTAACTGGGTACATTGCACGATTCTGTATGTGTGTGTGTGTGTGTGTGTGTTTTCATTTATATTTATATGCACGTGTGCTGTGTGTGAATGTACGTATATGTAGCTATATATATATATATATATATATATATATATATGTATAGAGAGAGAGAGAGAGAGAGAGAGCGAGAGATAGATAGATAGATATAGATATAGATATATAAGCATATAGATATATAAGCATATATTCATATATATATACACAAACACATATATACATATATATATATATATACACACAAATATACGTACGTAACTACATATGTAATGTGTATAAATATATATATATATATACATACATGCATATATATATATATATATATATATATATATGTATGTATGTATGTATATATACACACACACAAACATGTGTGCGCGCGCGTGTGTGTGTATAGATATACATCAAGTAACTGTATACTTTAAAGGCTACCTTGTAAGACAAGCTCATTTAAACACACTGACGATATCTATGTATCTATGAAGAAATATAGATAGATAGATAGATAAATAGATATATATAGGCGCAGGAGTGGCTGTGTGGTAAGTAGCTTGTTTACCAACCACATGATTCCGGATTCAGTCCCACTGCGTGGCACCTTGGGCAAGTGTCTTCTACTATAGCCTCGGGCCGACCAAAGCCTTGTGAGTGGATTTGGTAGACGGAAACTGAAAGAAGCCCGTCGTGTATATGTATATATATATATGCGTGTGTGTGTTTGTGTGTCTGTATTTGTCCCCCTAGCATTGCTTGACAACCGATGCTGGTGTGTTTATGTCCCCGTTACTTAGCGGTTCGGCAAAAGAGACCGATAGAATAAGTACTGGGCTTACAAAAGAATAAGTCCCGGGGTCGAGGTGCTCGATTAAAGGCGGTGCTCCAGCATGGCCGCAGTCAAATGACTGAAACAAGTAAAAGAGTAACAAAAAGAGTAAAAGAGTATAGCTATGTATATTTTGAAGCATACACGCATATATACACCTACACATGAATACAAGCATATATATTATATATATATATATATATATATATATATATATAGTTGAAATTTACAGAAAAACAAAAGACGAATACAGGTTTATGAACTTGAAGCAGGTGTATTAGTTTGACACTGGGGAAATTGAGAAAGTGTTTTACATATCGAGCCTACGCTCTTCAGAAAGGAATAAGAAAAAATATAATAAACAGAGAGATAATAATAAAAAAACGTATATCAATTCCTGTTGCAAGATTCCTGTTGTGAAATCGTGTGTTGAAACATATATTCTTTTATTTCAGGATGGTCATTTTGTTTTTGACAAATAAATACACGCACTATAAATTTTTTCTTCACCCCTTTATTACTATTCTTATTTTATTATTTTAACTCATGCCCCTTTTTCCGGAAATCTTTCGTCGCACATCTGTGACCTCTTCAGCGACATTTTTCGTCTTCGCTTGTATTCTTGCTCCACTTCCTCCAGATTGGAGGTGTGTAGCGTGTGATCGCCGCATTGACTATAACAGAGAATGTTGTCATGGCGATACCAGCTGATACATCGACGCAAAGTTGCATAAAGTGTGTGGAGAGGAGTGTATGAGCCTCTCACAAGTGTACGAGTGGTTCAGCCGTTTCCAAAATGGCCAATGATATGTTGATATTGACGAATGTTCTGGGGAACCTCCAACTAGCAGAACTGAGAAGAATATCGCAGATGTATGTGCAGCTGTGAGGGGAAATCGTCGAATCACCATCCATGAGTTATCAGAGGATTTGCAGATTAGTTACGGTTCAGTTCAGTCCATTATGATGGAAGATTTGGGTAAGAGATGCGTGTCTGCCAAGTTTGTGCCAAAACTGCTTTCAGCTGACCAAAAAGCACTCGCGTTTCGGTTTCACAAGATCTTGACTGCATCGAGAACGACGAAAACCTTGTGAAAACCTTTCGTAGGCTTCTGAGCAGGTATTGCCAAGCTTTTGGCAAAATTTTATGCAAATTCTCTGCTCAACATTATGTATTATGTTCAATGCAATGATCACCCCTACATCGGTACATTGCAAGCATTGCTGTAAACAGCTGAATTGAGCTAGAAGTTAAAACTTAGCGCACATGCCCAGCAGAGTTCAAGGTCAATCTGTGCCAAGCGACTTCATTTTGCAAAGCTTTAGCTTCGTCAATAGTCCGGTACTTATTGACCAGACCTTGCATTTATGGCTTTAATGATGTTCCTTCTCTTTAATTTCGTTTGGAGCACCTTCCTAGTTCTCCTCTTGCACTCTTTAATCACTTTCTCTCCTTGCATTATCCTATGGTCTTGCGGGACTACACTATATTTTTACCCCTCATTACTCCAGCCTTATAATTAGTACTACACATTTATATGTCCCAAACTGCTTTCTAATATCTTTACTGAATAACCTCACTGTTTGGATCAAAGAGTCTAGATCTGTCTTATTTTTCATAGTCAGCTTGAAGTCATCCATTTAGTCATCCAAAGCCATCTTTTTTCTCTGTCTGTCTGTCTTATCTGCAACATCCCTATGAAATTGACCATACATTCTTTTCTTTACCCACCTATTTTCAATTTCATTCGTTT
>NC_043015.1:42083716-42088939 GCF_006345805.1 Octopus sinensis
ACAAAGACGGTGGACAGTGTAAAAAAGAAAAGAAAAAGAAAACTTTATGACTAACGTAGGCAAAAAAATTCTGTTTATCTTAAATGAACATTTTTCAATAAATTATAAATGTAGGAAAAATCTTTATCTACGTCGAATTAAAATATCATATAGCCGTTGCCCCAATATGAACATTATATCTTGTAAAAATCACTAAGAAGCCATTCTCACTTGTAACTGTAGAGACCCTGAAACTTGTCCATTTGACCAGGTGTGTATGATAAACTCTTTCATATACAGGGCTGAAGTTACAGCTAAGCTTCACGATAAATCAATTCAAAAGAAGTTTATGGAGTTATGTGAGGGTGAATTCAAGAGACGTCATGCAAACCATCTATCGTTTTTCCGGCACATCGATAAAAGTAATGCAACTAAATCGGCTAGCCACGTATGGAATTTGAAGAACAGTTCCACGCCATATACAATTAAGTGGCGAATAGTGGAGAAATCCAAGCCATATGGTAATGGGTCTAAGAAATGTAACTTTTGCGTAGCAGAAAGATCACATATTCCCCTGAGATCCAGCAATTTCAACAAACTACTTAATTCCAGATCTGAATTTTTTAGCAGGTGTAAACACATGGACAGGTTTCTTTTATCGTATAAAATTATCGTAGAAATCAACACTGATTTCCTAAACGGTAAAAGTGAATATTATAAATAATAATATTCGCAATTTAACAACGTCCGAAAGGTGCAGCAACATTCAGCTAAACGATATAAAATGTTTACATGAGTAAAAACAAGACAAATAAAAACGCTTTCAGTAAATCCTTCTGATAAAAGAGCATACATTTTCTGACTAACTTCTGTTTTCTACGATAGCGCTTTACGCTACGACCAACGCAATAGTCTTCCGAAAGACTATTTTGTGGAAGGAACCTGTGCTTGTTAAACCCATTAATGAATTTGCAAAATTTGAAGCAAGAAAAACACTTCTCGGATGGAAGTCCAAGCTCTGGTCATTGTTGTTTATATATGATCATTTACTTGTTTCAGACATTGGACTGCGGCCATGCTGGGGCACCGCCTCGAAGGATTTAGTCGATCGAATCGACTCCAGTACTTAGTTTGTTGTTTTTTATTTACCTCTGGTACTTTTTCTATCTTCCCTTTTGCCGAACCGCAAAATTTCGGGGCATATACACATCAATACCTTTTGTCATACGGTTGCAGGGAATAAACAGATGCTCGAAGACATACACACAGATACACACATAGATACACACATAGATACACACATAGATACACACATAGATGCACACATTGATGCACACACACACGCTTGCATACACACGCACGCACACATACAGACACGCACACACAACGAGCTTTCACAGTTTCTGTCTACCAAATTCACTCAGCATGTGGCAGTAGTTGATGACGCTTGCGCAAGGTGTTGGTTAGTGGAACTGAGCCCGCAACTAAGTGGTTGCAAAGCGATCTTCTCACCCACAGACCCATGCCTGCGCTTATAAACATGGAACTATAATGGCCCGGATCACACAATAGCCAGATTTGAGCAGTTCTGGATAAGGATCTTTATGGGATGTTACGGAAAAACTTAAACGCATTTAACTCTATTGTCAGCGTAATGCGTTAATCTGAACTGAAAAAAGGCTTTGGCGAACCCAAAGATGAAACGGAAAAACTGGTGCCAGATGATTAATGACGAATTCCTGGTATAAAAGATTCAAGGCAGCCGCAAGGAAATTACTCAGTCTTTCTTGGAGGAGGTAAAAATTGAGATTTTATGCATATGAGGAGGGAGAGAAAGCAGGCAAGAAAGGAACAGGAAAGCGAAAGTCGCTGGAATTCTTTATTCGCAGTTCCTTCATGTTCATGGAAAACTTGCTTGACTAGAACAGGTGGCTTGCGTTAAAAATTCTCTTAGAGAAAAGCTTGAGAAACTTTTATAGTTTCTCGTGACATCCTCGACACCAAATTCCTGAGTTGCTACTTCCAGCTGAGCCGGAGATGCAATTCAACTTCCATTTGAGTCGGAGACGCAGGTCAACTTTTAAGTTGGGACAATAAAACAAATGTCGTAAAGTTTATGAAGAGTAGTCTATATGACCTTTGGTGGGTCATATAAGGATTTCGTTGTTAACATCTGTGACCATTAAACTCTACACTGCACTAAATGACACTTTATTTCACATTGCTACAGTCCACTCAGTTGTAGAAATGAGTTGTGATGTCACTGGTGCTAAACTGTATCGGCCTTTGCCATTCGGTGGCGTGAAGAGGGAAGGCTGGTTTGTATTGGCGACTGCTGGTCTTCCATAAACAACCTTGCCCGGATTTGTGCCTCGGAAGGTAACTTTCTAGGTGCAAACCCATGGTTATTCATGACCGAACGGAGTTCTTTTTAATAATATCTAATTAGAAAACTATAATAGGTATTTTTAAACACCAATGTTGATAACTCAGCACCGTCCATTGACGGGGGGCGTTTTCCTCGTATATATATATATAAAAATACATATATATATGATAATAATAAATAATATATATGTATATAATATATACATAGATATATATATATTATATATATATATATATATATATATAGATATATATATATATATATATATATATATATATATATATATGTAGGTCCGGGTTGATTCGGGGTTAACCACCGTAAATAAGGTACTCAATACATAGCAGAGTAAAATAATTTATTATATAGAAGGAGCTTCTACAGGACTAGAACTGTTTCATTCAAGAGAAATCATCAGGAAGCTTCCTGATGATTTCTCTTGAATGAAACAGTTCTAGTCCTGTAGAAGCTCCTTCTATATAATAAATATATATATATATATATATTACATATATACTATATGATAATAATAAATAATATATATACATAATATTATTTATTATTATCATATATTATATATGTATATTATATATGTATATATATATATGTATATATATATTATATGTATATATATATATATATATATAATATACATATTATGTCCCAGATTTTTCGTGTAACTAGATCACTCGTAAGTGATTGGTCGACCCTGGACTATAGTAAAAGAGACTTGCTCAAGCTGCCCCGCAGTGGGACTGAACACATAACCACGTTGTTCCAAACCGTGCTTCTGAAGCATACAGCCATACTCGCACTTAGTGCGTATACGTTTAGTTCAAATCGTGTGAAATTATTCTAAGATTTTCAAAATTGAGTAAGTTTAATCTGTGACTATGGAAATAGAGAGAGAGAGCGAGAGTAACGGAGAATTATGCAAATGAGAATGCGCGCTTGCGTGTGTGTGCGTGAGTGTATGTGTGTCTGTGTGTGTGTTTGTGTGTGTGTTTGTGTGTGTGTGTATGTGTCCTATAAAGAGCTGTAAAGACAGAGAGGATATCGTAAAAGAAAAGTTGGCAAAGGTAAACAGAAATATATAACATATGAGATTGTCTGTGTGTGTGTGTGTGTGTGTTTGTGCATGTTTATGTGTATGTGTGTGTGTGTTTGTGTCTGCTCGTATGTGTGTTTGTGTTTGTGCGCGTATGTGTGTATGTGTGTGCGCGTGTGATTTTATTCAAATGTACATGCTTAGCTTAATAGATCGAAAGGTGAATCTGACTACGAGAACGAGAGAAAGAAAGAGAGAGAGAGTGAGAGAGAGAAGGAGAGAGATAGAGAGAGTGAGAGAGAGAAGAGGGAGGCAGAAAAGAAAGAGAGATAAACAAAGAGAAAGAGAGAAAGAGAGAGAGAGGGGGAGAAAACGATGTTTATGTGGTGATGGAAATGTGTGCGTGTGTTATAATGTGGTATAGTGCGTGTGTGTATGTATGGTTGTGAGCGCATGCGATTGTGGTGTGTGGTTGGTGTGTGGTGGTTGTGTGGTGTGTGCGTACATGGTGTGTGTTATGCACGTGCATGGTGTGTGTGTGTGAGGGAGAGAGAGAGAGAGAGAGAGAATTCATAGAAGGTGTTTTAGTTTAAATTGTTCGAAGACAGGTTTTCAAAACTTTAAGGTGATCTATGATTATGAGAGGGTGGAGAGAAGGAGAGGGAGGAGAGAAAGTGTGAGAGAGAGAGAGAGGGCAAGGCTGAGAGAAGACTATAAAGAGGGAGATGGAGGAGAGAGAGACAGAGAGAGAAAGGGTGAGAGATATAGGGAAGACAGAGACAGGAAATAGAGAAGTGGGAGAGATAGAATCGGGAGATAGAAAAGACAGATATTGGAAAAGGAAGGACGGAAAGAAAGAAAGAAAGAAAGAAAGAAAGAATTAATGAATGAAAGAAAGATGAATGAAAGAAACAACGACAGAAAGAGAAAGAAAAGAAGAACGAAGGAAAGAAAGTTTAGGTGATAATGAAAATGGTGTGTGTTTACGTATAACAGTTTACGTGTATGCGTATGGTTGTGTGCCCATGCGATTATGTGTGTGTATATGTATATATATATATATGTGTGTGTACACTCCTGTGTGTGTGTGTGTGTGTGTTTATGAATGAATGAGAAAGAGTTAGCTAATTAACTGTTTTTAAAAACTCTAGAGATCCCGTTGAAAAACGGGTGAGATCGATATGTAAAATTTTTCTTCGTCTCACTCAACTTGTAAATGGCGAAAGTTGTCCTGTTTAAAAAGCCGCTATTATAATCGTTAATTAATCAATCTAGTCTACAGACAACAATAATGACATCCAGTCTGGATCCATTGTCCAAGAACTGGGAATGACATCAATTCTTTTGTATACTTGTCTTTTCCAGAGCCCATTTACATTGAAAGCATCGTATTCCAAGAGAAGGCCTTGCAACTCTTCTCTATTCAACGATTTCATTGCTATCACAGGCACAAAACCGTTCTCAATAGCTTTGCATTTTCATTGTTTCGTTGTTTCGTCTTCTTAAAGCCTTTTGGGCAGTAAAACCATTTAGAATGGTAGTTCGGATGGTGGCGGCGGTGGTGGTGGTGGTGGTGGTAAATGCAGTGGTGGTGGCAGCGGTGGTGGCGGTGGTGGGTTGGTGGTGGTGGTGGTGGTTAGCGTTGGCGGTGGTGGAGGTTTTGGCGGCTGCATTTGTGGTGGTGGTGGTGGTGGTGTGGTGGTGGTGGTGGTGGTGGTAGCATCGGTGGTGGTGGTGGCGGTGGTGGTAGTGGTAGCATCGGTGGTGGTGGTGGTGGCGGTGGTGGTAGTGGTAGCATCGGTGGTGGTGG
>NC_043015.1:42091539-42104039 GCF_006345805.1 Octopus sinensis
ACTGGAGACTGTTTTAGCCGAAGAATGAACAAAGATTCATTTGGAAACAATTCAAACTTTGTACAAGTCCATACCTCGTAGAATTCAAGCTGTAATTACTGCCAAAGGCGGTCTTACCCCCATATTAAAAATGAATTTGTTTCTATTATTTTATCCAACCCCTGTATACATATATATATATATATATATACGTACATAATGCAATATTTGATAAATAGATAGATAAAGAGAGAAAGAGAGAGAATTTATGACGAGAACAGTCAATGGTTACTGTAATGTTGATTGATTTACAAATTACTGTTACATAATTTGCTACGTTTTCTACATAACAGTAACATCTGCTTAATGAAAGGCAAATAACATAGGCATATATACATACATACATACAGACAGACAGACAGACAGACAGATAGATAGATAGATAGATAGATAGATAGATAGATAGATAGATAGATAGATAGATAGATAGATAGATAGATAGATAGATAGATAGATAGATAGATAGATAGATAGATAGGTAAGTAGATAGATAGATAGATAGATAGATAGATAGATAGATAGATAGATAGATAGATAGATAGATAGATAGATAGATAGATAGATAGATAGATAGATAGATAGATAGATATGTTTCTTTATTAGCCACACAGCGCTGAACACAGACGGGACAGATTACAAAGCAGAGCTTTTCTTCTTGGGGAGAAAAAAAAAGAAACAAAAAAAAGGTGGGGGGTAGGTTTTCGATCAAAAGGGATCGTAAAAAGGAAAGAAAAAATGATCAATAGGGATCGTATATCACAGAAATGTCATGGTGTAAAGTGTAAAGGGGGAAGCAGATAAGGTTTATCCGTGGAAAGAAAAGCCTACGGAAAAGACCACGGTAACCTCGGTCAATAATGTCACATGTTAACACATTTATTTGCAAGTAAGTAACACTCTGTTTTAAATTTTTCCGGGTTCATAGGTTTATGCTCAAGGTGGCTTCGTCTTTCATACGTGCCATCCTTGCTACATTCACCCATCTTTTTGTGAAACATTCGCTAGACAAAACTTGCCTCTCTACTCTCAGATAGATAGATGTGCGTGTGTATATATTGGCACGTTTATGTGTGTCTGTGTGTGTGTATGTGAGTCTTTCAGTTTCCGTCTACCAAATCCACTCACAAGGCTTTGATCGGCCCGAGACATGGATCTTTGTAGTTTTCCCCACTATCTACCACCTGTATCATCTCTTGTGAAAGGTAGAAGAGTCCAGTTTGCTGGACATTGTTGTGGTGCTGAAAACGAGGTAACTTCTACTCTTCTCCTCTGGAAGTCATCTACTCGCGATACCATAGGGCGCACACTCTCCTACCCTGATGTAATCTCCAGGGATACAGGCATCCAGCAACAGGACCTCCGTAATGCTATGATGGACCGTGAAGTCTGGCGTAACATAGTAAATTCTATTCTCTCGACCACGGTCGAACAATGATGATGATGATTGTTTTGTAGAAAAGGTCCTCTTAAATGGACCCAGACAACCAACGAATGAAGTATCGTCATGCATCCGGTCTTCGTTTCTCCATTAAATAGACAAAGTCGCGTTGAAATGTCTTCTGTCACACGTAAGATTAGTATTAGCAATAATATTTCTCTGGCGTCTTCTTCTCGACTTTCCTTCCCATTCATTAGAGTGAAATAGGAATTCGTTCATGATTTATGAATTATTGAATGAGTCGCTGGAGACTTGAAACTCACACTTTCCCTCTAAAAGATGTCGTTTTGTGGATGAATGATTTGTTTGCTTGCTTATTCTTTTACTTTTTTATCTGTATCAGTCATTTGACTGTGGCCATGCTGGAGCACCGCCGTTTAGTCGAACAAATCGATCCCAAGACTTATTCTTTGTAAGCCTAGTTACTTATTGTATCGGTTACTTTTGCCGAACCGCTAAGTTACGGGGACATAAACACACCAGCATCGGTTGTCAAGTGATGGTAGGGAAACAAACACAGACACACAAACATATACATACATACATACAAACATACATACATACATACATACATACATATATATATATATATATATATATATATATATATATATATAAACAAGGGCAAAAGAAAATAGTTTTCAGTTTCCGTCTACCAAATCCACTCACAAGGCTTTGGTCGGGCCGAGGCTATAGTAGAAGGCACGTGCCCAAGGTGCCACGCAATGGGACTGAACCCAGAACAATGTTGTTGGGAAGCTAGCTTCTTACCACACAACCACGCCTGCGTCTATTGTTCAACAACAAAACAAATAAAACAATAAAACAACAATAAAACAAAATAAAAGATTCCAGCAGACAGTTTTGTGAATTATTCTGCTCTAAATTTCATGATGTTTCCATGAGATACACTAATGCATTTAAAAAAAAAAAATTGGGCGAATTCACGCTTATGGCTGGGTGGAGTAGATTAAAAGAAGGGGGAAAAAAAGAAAAAGGTGAGATATGAATTATTGCTGTGTCGCACTGAAGAGAGGAGATTTTAAAGTCGCTTCCTCCATTGATCAAGGAAACCAAGAACCCATAAATCTACGAAACATGATGTCTGACAGTCTGTTTAAATATTGTCTTTTTTTTTTTGCTTTTTTGTTTGTTTACGAAAACACATCGTCGAAGAAGAACGCAGACCGATATAACCTTCAAACCTGGTTCTGAAGACTAAAGTTTTCAATGATTTCTTTCAACTCTGTATAATTCACACAAAGTCTGAAAATTGGGAAATTACTGAAATACCGTTTGGTAAATAAATCATTTGTTTCTTTGTTTGATCGGAGTGTGAATACAATAAATTGATCGTTTAAAAATTTTTTTTAATATTAAAATGTTTCTGACCGCTCCTATTCTTTTACACGACGCACGGCCGTACGCATGTGCACGCACACTCACATACGCACACATAAACACACACAGACATACACACATACACACACACATACATACATACATACATGCATACATACATACATACATACATACATACATACATACATACATACATACATACATACATACATGCGTTCGAACTGAAAGAAGCCCGTTGACTGTATGTAGTATATATATATATATATATATATATATATATTTTATTATATAGAAGGAGCTTCTACAGGACTAGTACTGTTTCATTCAAGAGAAATCTTCAGGAAGCTCAGGAGCTTCCTGAAGATTTCTCAGGAGCTTCAGGAGCTTCCTGAAGATTTCTCTTGAATGAAACAGTACTAGTCCTGTAGAAGCTCCTCTATATAATAAATTAATTTTACTCTGCTATGTATTGAGTACCTTACTTACTGTGGTTAACCCCGAATCAACCCGGACCTACATATATATATATATATATATATATATATATATATATATATATATAATAGAACTATTAAAATTACTAAGTCTCTCTAAAGGAGATTAAGGCAGCGTTACTGGAAATTATTAGTTATCGCCATATTTATATGGCAGTCTTATAAATATAAGACTAAAGCTGTCGCTGATTAGCTCCAAGAGGCCACCGCCTCAAGCTAGCTATTTGACACACAACCTGCGTCCATTAACACAGAAAGAAACAAGGAGAGAAAATAAAGTGTAGTGGCTAGCGATCTATCATGGCTGATGCCGGACAGAAGGTTTTGTAAATTATTCTGTGTGTTTCTGTGTATATATATACTCTTTTCTCTTTTTACTCTTTTAGTTGTTTCAGTCATTTGACTGCGGCCATGCTGGAGCACCGCCTTTAGTCGAGCAAATCGACCTCCAGGACTTATTCTTTGTAAGCCCAGTACTTATTCTATCGGTCTCTTTTGCCGAACCGCTAAGTGACAGGGACGTAAGCACAATGCTAGGGGGACAAACACAGACACACAAACATATACACACACATACATATATATATACATATATACGACCGGCTTCTTTCAGTTTCCGTCTACCAAATCCACTCACAAGGCATTGGTCGGCCCAGGGCTATAGCAGAAGACACTTGCCCAAGATGCCACGCAGTGGGACTGAACCCGGAACCATGTGGTTGGTTAGCAAGCTACTTACCACACAGCCACTCCTACGCCTATATACGCCTATATATAAGTTTGGGTTTATATTCACTCAAATAATAATAATAATAATATAATCATAATATAATAATAATAATAATAATAATAATGATGATGATAATAAAATAATAATAATTATTATTATTATTATTATTATTATTATTATTATTATTATTATTATTATTATTATTATTATTATAAATGATACAAAGATGGACAGGACAAAAAGGACGGGTTATTCGGAGCTTTCAATCTCCAGTTGAGTACCAGAAAATATAAGCTAAGAGCTCTAGATTCTTTGGAAGAAAGCAACCGAATGGCTACGAAAATAAGGACGAAAAACAAAAACGGAGAAATGGTACACAATTATTATTCCTTTATTTCAGCTGTTACGTATGTTTCAGATAGAGGAGTTAGATTGGGACATCGACTGACATAACCACGGAATGGACTGGTGTTAGTAAGGACAGAAGTTAGACAGGTTTATGGCTGACTACCTGTGGCAGGAGAGATCCGGCGTTCGCGAGCCCCGGACCATTTCTTGACACACTGCTATGTCTGCGCATATAAATAGATATATGTGTGTGTGCGTGTCTGTGCGTATGTATGTATGTATGTATGTATGTATGTATGTATGTATGTTATATTAATATATATATTATATATATATATATATGTATAGGTATATATGTGTATGTATATGAATATGTATGCATATATATGCGCGTGTGTGTATATATATATATATAATAATAATAATTGTTATTATTGTATTAATTATATTATTTTATTATTATTATTATTATTATTATTATTATTATTATTATTATTATTATTATTATTATTATGATTATGATTATTGTATTATTATTATTATTTGAGGGAATATAAATCCAAACTTATATATATATATATATATACACAGACACGCGCACACACACACACAAAATAATTCACAAAACCTTCTGTCCGGCATCAGCCATGATAGATCGCAAGCCACTACACTTTATTTTCTCTCCTTGTTTCTTTCTGTGTTCCTTTTTGTAAAAGAGCGTGAACTCGAAACATTAAAGACTTTTTCCCTTCCCGAGCGTTATATTATTACATCTGTTTGTTGTCTACACCACTTGTATTCGTCTTTTGTTTGTTTTTTGTGAATTCTCCCTATGTGTGTGTGTGTGTGTGTATGTATGTATGTATGTATGTATGTATGTATGTATGTATGTATGTATGTATGCGCATAAAATTCATGCAATTTTCAGAGTTCGTGTGAACTATTCAGAGTTTAAAGAAATCATTGAAAACTTTAGTCTTCAGAACCAGGTTTGAAGGTTATATCGGTCTGCGTTCTTCTTCGATGATGTGTTTTCGTAAACAAACAAAAAAGCAAAAAACCATTTAAACAGAATGTCAGACATCATGTGTCGTAGATTTATGGGTTCTTGGTTTCCTTGATCAATGGAGGAAGCGACTTTAAAATCTCCTCTCTTCAGTGCGACACAGCAATAATTCATATCTCACCTTTTTCTTTTTTTCCCCCTTCTTTTAATCTACTCCAATCAGCCATAAGCGTGAATTCGCCCAATTTGTTTTTTTTAAATGCATTAGTGTATCTCATGGAAACATCATGAAATTTAGAGCAGAATAATTCACAAAACCGTCTGCAATATTTTATTATCTTTTATTGTTTTTTCTCCCAACCCACTCACCCATCCGCCATTGTTTGACAATCGATGCTAGTGTGTCCATGTCCCCGTGACTTAGCGTTTCGGCAAAAGAAACCGATAGAATAAGTACTACGCTTACAAAGAATAAGTCCTGGGGGGGAGCAATTTCTCCGACTGTGACCGTTTAAGGTGGTGCTCCAGCATAGCCGCAGCCAAATGAATGAAACAACTATAATAAAAAGAATATATATTTCTTTACTACCCACAAGGGGCTAAACACAGAGAGGACAAACGGATTTAGTCGATTATATCGACCCCACTGCGTAACTGGTACTTAATTTATCGACCTCGAAAGGATGGAAGGCAAAGTCGACCCCTGCGGAATTTGAACTCGGAACGTAACGACAGACGAAATACGGCTACGCATTTCGCCCGGCGTGCTAACGTCTCTGCCAGCTCGCCAGTATAATAAAAAGAATATAGGCGGAGACATGGGTGTGTGGTTAAGAAAGTCGCTTTGCAACAGCGTGGTTCCGTGTTGGGTTCAGTCCTACTGCGCTACCGCGTGGGTAAGCGTCTTCAACTATAGCCCCGGGTCGACCAGTGCCATATGAATGAATTTGGAATTTGACAGACGGAAACTGTGCGGAAGCTTATGCTATAATATGTGTGTGTGTGTGTGTTAAATAAAATGAGACAACAAAGCCAAGGCTGTGTGGAATTTTCAGGACATTTATAAAGAGAAAATTAGTCTTACAGCTGTTTCTGGGATATTAGGGATATCCCTTCATCAGAGACGATATGAGATGGTTATGTATGTGTGTGTATGTGTATATATATGCATGCATGGGTACGGGTTTAAAATACACAAGTACGTAGACCTATATAATAATGCATATATATATATAATATATATATAATATATATATATATATATACTGTAATCCTCGCTATATCGCAGTATATTAAGCTTACGTCGATTCCTCCGTGGTGTTGGATAGCATTATAATAAAATAAATATATACAAATTATGAAGATAATAAAAATATATACAATACAGTACTCTTTCTACTTTCACCTATCGCGGGGGGTTTTGGAACGGAACACCCGAAATAGTCGCGGGATTACTGTACACACACACACACACACACACACACACACACACACACAACACACCCATATATAATATATATATATATATATTATATATATAATCTATATATAATTATATATATATTATATAATATCCATACATATATATATATAGATAGATAGATAGATAGTAGATAGATAGATAGATAGATAGATAGATAGATAGATAGATAGATAGATAGATAGATAGATAGATACAGATATGTATATATAATATAATATAAATAAAGAGGGCAAGCAACAGATTGCTTAGCCCACATACCGAAAAATTAGAATTAGCTGTCAAAGACCGCTTATTTCTAGAAAATAGAAATAAGCGGTCTTTGACTGCTATTTCTAATTTTGCGGTATGTGGCTAAGCAACCTGTTTGCTTGCCTTTTTTATTTATATATATATTTATATTATATATATATATATATATATATTATATATATAGATATATATATATATATATATATAGAAGTTTTTGAAAAGTTCCTACCGATAATGTTATATTTCCATACCGAAATCTACCCGGAAATAATTTTGCTGATTTTAAAATAAAATAATTACTTACCCTATATTATATATATATATATATATATATATATATTTATATATATATAATATATATAGCAAATAAGAAATGGAGGAGGATTATAGGTGGTTCATCACTTTTAGACATTAAATATGTTAACTTATTATTTTTTATTACTAACTGATAATGCAGTATATTACATACATACATATATATTATAGATATATATATATATATATATATATATATATATATATATATATATATATTACAGAAAGAGAAAAGATAAAAAAAAACGCAGATTTGTTTTACAGGATTAAAGGGTATATTAGAATCATAATAATTAAGATATACAATTTTGTACAAAATAAGATTGTTTTCTTTCAACGCAATTAAATTAAGAACCGGTTTCGCATTGCTCATCAAGCTAAGGGTTTAAAAATAGACACATTGCTAAGGAGGAGAGATGCTACAAGGGGAGGTAATTATTCACACATTTATTTTACAGTACAGGGGAGGTAAATCTCTAATTTTTATTTTTGGCCTATATTTTATTATTTTATTATGGCTTGTATCTTACAATAGAAGGAGTAAGTCTTTTATTTTTAGTATGGGTTCATATTTAATTCTGGTTTATATTTTTGGATAAATTAGGTTCCTTTATTCAGTCTTATTTGTGTTGAGGTCCAGAAAACAAGTTGATAAAATGGGAAAATTATGAATTGTGGTCGTAATCATTCTGCACATTCGTCAATGTGTTGACTGAGATATATTTGGCGATACTGTGGGGAAGATATTTGTTGTCTGTGGACCGGACATCGTTATTATTATGACTAATATACTCCTTATTCCTGTAAAACAAATCTTTTTTCATCTTTTCTCTTTCTGTGTATATCCAACCACGTGTGTTCCCCCACTAAAATACCTTTCTACCCTTTTATTTTTCTGTAAATTTCAACCATATTTATATCTATCTATCTATCTATCTATCTATCTATCTATCTATCTATCTATCTATCTATCTATTATTCTATATAGTAGATAGATAGAAAAGTTTTTCTTACTTTCCATTAACAAATAATTTTCGCCATTATATCCTTTTTATATATATTGATAGATAGATATAGTTACGATAGATATTAATTCTTATATCTTTTATTTAGTTTTTTTTAATTATATATATATATATATATATATATATATCTATATATACTATTCTTTATATATAAAAGTCAAGTTGTGTGTCTGTCTCCTACGATTTAGATTCCTAACTACTCCCACATTTTGCGGTGCTTTAAACCAAAACCGGGTATCTTATAGTCGTGATTCATATCGAGCCTTCTGGGTATTAGCGCGCGTCTACGATGAGTCTACGATTTAAAAAAAAATTACCATCATTTTTTTCCATTTTAATGCATTTTTTCGCTATTTTTTGGCTATAACTCTCTGAAAATTCTTATATAGTTATTTCCCTTACAAACCCGAGCAACGCCGGGCGATACTGCTAGTATATATAAAGTGATCTAACGTATTACATTTAATTTAATTTAAGAATTAATTTCGTCAGACAATATATTCTTTAATTATTAGGTGGCATATTTATTATGTAATATTAGATTTTAAGTTAATTAGGTATTATATTATTTGATATTTAGTCAACTATGTTATAGATTGATATATTAAATCTATTGATACTACACATGTATATTAATTATATAGTTAGCTTATTTAATGAGTTTGTCTATATTTGAACCATTTCTTATTTTGATTACAATTTAATGACTTGTACTAGCATTGTGTATTTTAATTAATTTTAAAGTATTTAATAATTTAAGTATTTTTTTAGTTATCACTTATGTTTATTTAGTATTTTCATATATACATATATATATATTAAAGTATATTTATTAATTAATTATATTATTATTCTAATTTATCTTTAACCTGATGAGTGGCTATATTTATATCGAAGTGATTTTACTACTACTATTATCATTTCTTAAATATAGCTACGATACATGTGTCGTTATTCTACCAATTATATACATTTTTATTATTTTTTTGCAATTTACTTAATCATTGATATTTTATTGTTATTTTAATTTTAATATTTCTATTATATGTAATTTTCTAGATGGTGTAATTTAATTGTTCATTTTGAATTGATAAAAGGTGTTTTTTTTCTAATTTTTATATATATATATATATTATAACGTGTGAAATTTGATTTAGTATTTCTAAATTGAATTTTTTTCCCCTGTAAGTTTGGATTTATATTCCCTCAAATAATAATTATCATTCTCTCTCTCTCTCTTTTTCTCTCTCTCTCTCTCTCTCTCTCTCTCTCTCTCTCTCTCTCTCTCTCTCTCACTCTCTCTCTCTCTCTCTATCTCTATATATATATATATATATATATATAATCAAAATGTGACCTCGTGTGTACCGTTGGCGATTTTTTTTCCTCTGTCTTCCCTTCTGTGGATCTTTCCTTCTCCTATGTTTCGACGAAGAGCTCCGCTCGAAACGTTAAACCCTCCTTCTTTCCTTCTTTCCTGAGAGCGTCCAATAATACTATATTTGTTCCACGTCCTCGCGTGTTGTGTTTTTTGTGCTTTCTTGTTTGGATTAACTATATATATATAGATATATAATATAATATATATATATATATATATATATATATATCTGTGTGAGTTAGAGGTGAGAAACCAATTAAGGGATAGTTCCTATCCACGGTAAAACAGTAACGAACACTAACATCACATCTTAGCCTCACCTAGTTTTCTCTCATTGATACACTCATGTACTAAATTTCCCATTATGTGTTCATTATAAGTTGCTTATGACATACCCTCTACAACGCTACACCTACAAACTGGCACTTTACATATAAACTTTCACCCTTTTGACATGAACCATACCATCAAACCCACCATTAAAGTTCTATGGAAATACAATGTGAACTACAGCCTCAAATTATCCCTCCTGAAAACGACTTTTTCACCTACCCACCACTGGATGAAATACCATGGATTTTATAAATATTTTACGGGACGTCTTAGCCTTATTTCCCCTTACTATGCCCACATTATTGTACTCTGCTGTATTTCACTTGTATTCTTGTTTTTGCTCTTATTATTATTATTATTATTCTACGCTATTTAAACGAATAAGCACCCCTTATCTATTCTTAACTGACTTTCATATGTGTTATCCCCACCAAAAATAATCTACTTAGACCCTCAGAAACCTAAAGGCACATCCTTTATCCAAGCCTTGTCTATTCATATTTGCATAACGTTGAAGTGATGGAGATAACCTGGAAGATTTTGTTGCCTCTTAGCAGAAACGGCCGTAAGGAACGAGTACCTGCACACCCATTTATATTTTTGCTCATTTGTTTCTATATACTTATATGTATTCACTCCCTTGTCTATCAATTTGCCAGCTTTTTTCCTCTCGCTAAGCTGTATAACTCATACGTGTGTATGTGTATTTAGCCGTTACAATTGAATAAATAGACATACTAGAATGTTTGCTGGGGCAAGAAACATTAAAACCATATATTGGTTAACCAAAAAGGAGAAAAAGAATTCTACAGCTCTACCACCACTACTACCACGATCACTACTACTACTGCAAACAGCGGTCTCTGCTACTGCTGCTATTACAGCCAACGGTCACTTCCACCAGTACTAATACTACTACTACTACAAGTACTACTACTAATACTACTACTAATACTAATACTAATACTAATACCACTACTACTACTACTACGACAAACAATTTTCTACTGCTGCTATTACAGCCAACGGTCACTTCCACTTCTTCTACTACTACTACTACTACTATAGCCAATAAACTACTGCCACAACTCCAACAACTGCTACCACCACGGTCACTACTACTACTACTGCTACAACTCCAACCAATACTACCACCACGATCACTTCTACTACTATAGCTAATGAACTACTGCTACAACTCCAACCACTACCACCACCACGGTCACTACTACTATTATAGCCAATAAACTACTGCTACAACTCCAACCACCACTACCACCACGGTCACTACTACTACTGCTACTACTACTACAACCAATGAACTGCTGCTACAACTCCAACCACCACTACCACCACGGTCACTACTACTGCTACGATGACCAACAGTCTCTACTATTACTGCTACTACAGCCAACGATTCATTCTTCATTCTTCAATTTCTCAGTCAACGCACAAAGACAGCCATTATGTTTGCACACATAAAACGCCACCACGTGAACTCTGTTGAAACTAGCAAGAAATAATTATAAACTTTTCTTTTATTCCACTTAACTTCTAAAAAATATATACTCTTACTCTTTACTCTTTTACTTGTTTCAGTCATTTGACTGCGGCCATGCTGGAGCACCGCCTTTAACCGAGCAACTCGACCCCGGGACTTATTATTTTGTAAGCCCAGTACTTATTCTATCGGACTCTTTTGCCGAACCGCTAAGTAACGGGGACATAAACACACCAGCATCGTCGGTTGTCAAAGAATGCTAGGGGAACAAACACAGACACACAAACACATACACATACATACGTATATACATACGTAAATATCATATATTTATATATATATAGTATATTATATATATATATATATTATATATATATATATATATTATAAATATATATATATATATATATATTACGACAGGCTTCTTTCAGTTTCCGTCTACCAAATCCACTCAAAAGGCTTTGGTCGGCCGAGGCTATAGTAGAAGATACTTGCCCAAGGTGCCACACAATGGGACTGAACCCGGAACCATGTGGTCGGTAAACAAGCTACTTACCACAGCCTTTTTATTTTTTTTTTTTTTGATAAGGTTCGTTTTTTCAAGAACTAAAACATGTAAAATTTCTCAGAAAATAAAAATTTATCTTATAAAGTGGCGTTTTCAAACTTCTTTTTTATAAATATACACCCATTCGTATGCCACCTACACTTTTTATAAATATATGTGTGCGTGTGTATGTTTGTGTATGTATGAAAAACATGAACGAAAATGCTACTTATCGTTACACATTTTTTC
>NC_043015.1:42109039-42139039 GCF_006345805.1 Octopus sinensis
TGTCACACACTCACGCACAACGCGTACACACACACACACGCACCCTCACACACACACGCGCACACCACACACACCCACACTGACACACACGCACTTAGCTTACAATTTTATTTATATATTTGCGTGTCTATGTGTGGAAAGAGGAAGTGGGAGGCAGAGTGAAAGAATCACTCACTACAGTAAGTGAATTAGTTTCATTTTATTCGTTGCCCACTGTGTGGGTGCGTTTGTGTGTGGTGTAAACCAGACTAAGAAAAGCATTTGACACACACACCAGAATGTGAGTTTTCTGTAAATTTTGCTTAATTGGAGTTTAAATTTTGAAAACTGGACCTGGCATGACGCGATGCATTGTACTCTTAAAAATGCTAGGTAAATTGTAATTGAAGAAATCCTATATTGTAGATTTGTATAACTCCCAAAGGGAGGCAGATAAAATCTGCCTTTTATAATAAGAGATAAATTCTATGTCCCTAAGAAAACTACTCCGTTCATCTTGATTACCTCACTTCCATTTCTTAATATGTCATTAACCCAGGATATTTTTCCCCAACTAATTAGCCTTTCTCCGCGGGTAGTAAATATTATGTCTAACAGATTCTTTAATTTAATTCATTAATAACAATTCACTATCAATTAAATCTGAAAAATTTACTCTTCTTGATTACTTTCCTTCATAAAAATAAATCACCTCCTACTAAACCTAAAAAAATTATTCATCTTGATTACTCCTCTTCCATTTTTTCTAATATATATAATATATTCACTTTATTAATAAGACTTTTGTCTCAGTTATTGAGTATTATGTCTACTCATAATAAATGAAAATTTTTCTCCAAATTAATAAATATTAGATTTATAATTTCTCCTTTAATTCAAACGTATCAATATAATCAACACCTACTAGCTAAGTATAAAGCTGATGTATATAAGTATAAAGGGATCTCTCTGTATTCTCTATAACTTTTTGGTAATAGGTGGTCATTGTGACCATCTAGCATTGACCTAGTTTTTCTTGATACAAAATCTGTTTGCCAAATAGTAGTAAACAAGCTTCTAGCATTATAACCCCCTCTCTACTTTAATTTATTTGGAAATAACTTCTGATATTTATTTCACCCCTATTTCAATAAATAGAAAATCTATTTTGTCTCCATTCAACGGAATATACTTCCCCACCTTCTAGCAATTCAAAATATTCTTCAGTCTGAAGATAAACACTACTACCTAAATTTCTTAAAATTCAAATCGACATCTCTGTCTATATATCTACCCTCTCTATAATGTTATCAATTAATATGAAACTATGTATTAATGGAAAACCTTTATAAATGGCTGAATATTGCTCAACATTTTAAAACTATTGTAATACTTACAATGTTTAATAAAATGATGTAGCGTGAAACGATCGTACCAAATTACCGAAGATATCCTTGTTGCTTATTTTGATTATATATATATATATAATATATATATATATATATATATATATATATATATATATATATATATATATATTATATATAATCAAAATAGCAACAAGGATATCTTCGGTAATTTGGTACGATCGTTTCACGCTACATCATTTTATTAAACATTGTAAGTATTACAATAGTTTTAAAATGTTGAGCAATCATCAGCCATTTATAAAGGTTTTCCATTAATACATAGTTTCATATTAATTGATAACATTATAGAGAGGGTAGATATATAGACAGAGATGTCGATTTGAATTTTAAGAAATTTAGGTAGTAGAGTTTATCTTCAGACTGAAGAATATTTTGAACTGCTAGAAGGTGGGGAAGTATATTCAGTTGAATGGAGACAAAATAGATTTTCTATTTATTGAAATAGGGGTGAAATAAATATCAGAAGTTATTTCCAAATAAATTAAAGTAGAGAGGGGGTTATAATGCCCTAGAAGCTGTTTACTACTATTTGGCAAACAGATTTTGTATCAAGAAAAACTAGGTCAATGCTAGATGGTCACAATGACCACCTATATACCAAAAAGTTATAGAGAATACAGAGATCCCTTTATACTTATATACATCAGCTTTATACTTAGCTAGTAGGTGTTGATTATATTGATACGTTGAATTAAAGGAGAAATTATAAATCTAATATTTATTAATTTTGGAGAAAAATTTATCATTTATTATGAGTAGACATAATACTCAATAACTGAGGACAAAAGTCTTATTAATAAAGTGAATATATTATATATATTAGAAAAAATGGAAGAGGAGTAATCAAGATGAATAATTTTTTTAGGTTTAGTAGGAGGTGATTTATTTTTATGAAGGAAAGTAATCAAGAAGAGTAAATTTTTCAGATTTAATTGATAGTGAATTGTTATTAATGAATTAAATTAAAGAATCTATATATATATATATACATGTGCGTGTGTGTGTGTGTGTGTGTGTGTGTGTGCGCGCATTCAAAATGCACTTGTGTAAATATATATTCATATTATATGTAAATACACACTCACAAACTCATACACACACTACCTATATATGTGTGTGTATATATATACATACATATATATATTTATATGTGCTGTGTGTGTGTGTGTGTGTGTGTGCGTGTGTGTGTGTGTGTGTGTTGTGTGTGTGTGTGTGTGCACATTCATGTTATCTGTATACATGTAAACAAGTGCGTGTACATATCAGTATTGATCTGGGTGTGCATGTGTAACCACATAATCGATTTAAGGAAGGGTGGTTCCTTTTTGAAAATCTTTTCCCAAAATTCTACCGACCAGCCTTTCTGTAACAATAGATCTTTCTCCATAATATTTCTTCTTTGAAAACTAATCGATTTCTGTTTATATAAGAAAAAATTTTCTAGTACTTATTTTTTCCTTATTTTATATATATTTTCTTTGTTGCTACTGTTGCATTTTTTAAAAAACATTTTATGGAGAAAACTTTTATTCTTTCACTGAAATTAAAGACACACCCACTCACACAGACACATACTAAGAAACACTTTTTGTCACACACATACACATACATACACACTCATGTACATAAAACAACATATATACATACACGTAAATAAGCGCAAAAGAACAAGTTTAAAACAAGATGTTACTAAAACATTTATTTTCACAATACGTGAAAAAAATAATTACAGGTAAAAAAATAACTGCACGATACCTAGTTTTTCCTTTTTTTTTCTTCAAAAATAATTGGAACTATTCTTCTTCTTCTTCTTCTTCTTCTTCCTATTATTATTATTATTATTATTATTATTATTATTATTATTATTATTATTATTATTATTGAGTGAGAGAGCAGTGTATGCCATCAAAGTGACACTAGGATAAAATATACGAAGCCCAGTATACCCATCATGACTACCCGTCTGATAAGGGTACACCAGGCACATGCATCACAACCATATGTGCGCGACATGGTGATCTCATATCAAGATAAACAGCGCATGACCTTGCAGGTGGGGCCTAGTTAGAATTTTCTTCTGGTCGAGTAGCCCATCCCGCTCAAAAGGTCCCTGAATAAGAGTTGTTTAAGGATGTTGAACGAAACACCCATGTTTCCAAAGGTGAATTATCCAAACGCCAAAGAATTTCTCTCAACACATGGCTATGATGATCCCCCACTACTTCTGCTCATGATCAGAGATGCACATATCGTCAGCCAGTAAGGGACATACTCAACTGGTTAAGGTCAAACAACTGACAAGCAAATCTGTGGTATTGAGCAGAATATTTGCTGTAGCCCATCTTTTATACCAAGACAAAACAATGTACCTCATAATACTTTCAATCAGTTAAGATCAGAAGCCATGAGAGCCACTGCCTGGTACTGCATCAGGGCATTTATTATTATTATTATTATTATTATTATCATTATTAATATTACTATTATTATTATTATTATTATTGTTGTTGTTGTTGTTGTTGTTATTATTATTATTATTATTAATTATTGAAAAAAATAAAAGAATTTCTTATTATTATTACTATTATTATTATTATTATTATTATTATTATTATATATTATTATATTATTAATCATTGAAAAAAATAAAAGAATTTATTATTATTATTATTATTATTATTCTACTTTGCCCAAGTCTGTTTTTATTCCTAGTAGAATTTATGTGTGTAGCGAGTCATTGTTTGTAACCTTATACATACATCCACAAGCTTTCAACAATTTTTCAAGTGTTCATAATCTTTTTTTGTTCCTAACTGGTAATGTTTGTTTGGAAACTCTACAGATTATTCCAATTCAGTCACTTTCAATCATTTGTCTATATCATTACTCACCAATTATCATTACTCACCAATTATTGTAGGCGCAACCTTTACAATTTCTGTATTTCAAATTCTTGCAATTTCAAATTTTAAGTGATTGTAATTTTAAAATGTTTCATCTTCATAGGCGCAGGAGTGGCTGTGTGGTAAGTTGCTTGCTTACGAACCACATGGTTCCGGGTCCAGTCCCACTGCGTGGCACCTTGGGCAAGCGTCTTCTACTATAGCCTCGAGGCGACCAAAGCCTTGTGAGTGGATTTGGTAGACGGAAACTGAAAGAAACCCGTCATATGTATATATATATATATGTGTGTGTGTATGTGTGTGTGTGTGTGTTGTGTGTGTGTGCGTGCGTGCGTGTATATGTTTGTGTGTCTGTGTTTGTCCCCCCAACATCGCTTGACAACCGATGCTGACGTGTTTACGTGCCCGTAACTTAGCGGTTCGGAAAAGGAGCCCGATAGAATAAGTACTAGGCTTACAATGAATAAGTCCCGGGGTCAATTTGCTCGACTAAAGGCGGTGCTCCAGCATGGCCGCAGTCAAATGACTGAAACAGGTAAAAGAGTAAAAGAATAAAAGAGTTCTTTCTTTACAATCCTAGAATCGAACAGACATGATGGAAGAATTAGTAAACAGCTTCGCTTTTCCTTGTCTGGTTCATTTTCTAGCTTCTTATCCGTTTGAATTGGAAAATTCCTTCACATCTTGTGTTTCTCCTATTCAAGCACTCTCTCAGCCCAATAATCATACGAATTGTTTCCAACTGCAAACTTCCGTTTCTGTCAAAAGTTTCTAATACAAAACTTACACAATTTGGTTTTGCCTCTATTTCCTTTATTCTTCCTCAGCCAACTTGGCACATATATATATATGTATATATGTATATTTTTTCTCTCCTTTTTTTCTCTCCTTGTTTCTCTCCGTGTTTCTTTTCTGTGTATCTTTCTGTTGAAGAGCGTAGGCTCGAAACGTAAAAGACTTGTTTTATTATATTATTCCTGAGCGCCATACTAATACATTGTTTGTTTATATTCCCCCTGCCTTCGTCTTTTGTTTATTTTCATAAAGCTTCCCGTTTATATATATATATATATATATATAATATATATATATATATATAATATATATATATATAGTTAATCCAAACATGAAAACACGAAGAGAAAACACAACAACGCGAGGACGTGGAACAAGTATAGTATTATTGGACGCTCTCAGGAAGGAAGGGAAGGAGGGTTTTACGTTTCGAGCGGAGCTCTTCGTCAGAAACATAGGAAGAGGAAAGATCCAGAGAAGGGAAGACGGAGGGAAAAAAATCGCTAACGGTACACACGCGGTCATATATAATCCTTTTTCAGAATCATGGGGCCAGCTGCAGTTAAGCTATAAATAATAACGAGCAAAAATCCTTGGATTAAAAAAGAAAAAGGAAAAAGCTGCTCGCGGGAAGCAAATCTAAAGCTCTTGTAAACATGAAAGACGTTCCAGCACTGGTCCAAAGCATTCCTTCGAATTTTTCTATACATTTTAAAAGCTTGATTCTTTACAGCGAGGATTATATGTTGTTGACGTCGTGAGAATCTCTAAACTTCAAGAGAATGTAAAATAATTCTTTGGTGGATTGAATGATAGATATTGAAGCAGCTGAAGCTATTGGGTTGTCCGGAAAATTCGTGCCGATTTTTAAAGGAAAGAAAAAGGTCAATAAATACTTGCCATTACATTTTTAATCAACCAAATATGAACCATTTTGTTGCACAATGCGTCTTCATCTTTCCTTTAACTTGAAAATACCCTCTTCCCAGAATTGAGGTGGTTTCATGGCAAAGAATTCATCAAGGTATCTTTTTACGTCATCCAAGGAATTGAAATTTTTACCATTAAGACTATTCTGCAGAGACATGAATAAGTGGAAATCCGAAGGAGTAATATCTGGTGAAGATGAACGGTGGGGTAACACATCCAGCCGAGCTGCAGCAATTTTTGTCTGGTTCCCAAAGCATCAAGTGCCGAAAAGGAACTTTCTTATCTTCCATTTTAAAGGGTTACAGAATTAACACAGGTTATAGGAACATAAACTTCTTCCACGAAAAGATAGCTTAAACTGTGCTCTAAATGGAGGTGTAGTCAAATCCTATTTTATGGACTCAACCATGTTCAAAAATAAGTCGAAAGGTAAGCTACTATAAATCGGCACAAACTTTCCGGGTAACCCAATATAAATATTGGGTTTAAAACCTCCTTAGATAGAAAAAGTTGAAGGCTGAACGTAGGACTTGAACCCCCATATCTATACTGAGACACAGTGTGACCGAATAGCTAAAAAAGTTCCACTTCTGATAAACAAGGTTCCAAGTTCGAAGCTATGGTATAGTATTTTCGTAAAGTCATTCTTGCTACAACCTTGGGTTAACCTTAAGGCTTGCGGATGAAACTGAAGAAGCGACGGAAGAAAGGGCAATTGTGGAAAACCCGTCAAATGTATTACACCTGTAAGTCAAAACGTTCCCCTACCCTCGTTACAATCTGTGTCACGCTGCTTCAGACTCAAGATCGCGGAATATCCAGCCACTTCACACACTAATTGAAGGAGCTGGTTGTTCAATCGATCAAACTGACTAAAATTCAAAGTCCGAAACGACATATATTTGACCAAGTTCTGTGCTAATGAAGCTTGTACTTCGATGCTGAAACCATAAATAAGCGTGAAACATGTCGAAAGTGGTCTCCCTTCCTTACCGAAATTATGAAGCTGATTATTACTCATCGACTAATATCATATTTGTTGGTGGAGGGGTGCCTAATTGACATAATTAAATCTATTGAGCTGGTTTCGGACATAGTAAAGCTACATGTATACATTTCCTGTACTTCTGTTGCTATTGGTTGCATATTGCATAAATTCAAGTCATTCCTTCATTAAATGCGTTTTTCATACATATGAGTGCATGTGTATGGATCTACACACACACACATATATATATATATATATACATACATACATACATACATACATACATATATATATATATACATACATATATATACATATATGTATACAAATATATATATATATAAATACATATATATATATTCATATATATACATATAATATATATATATATATATATATATATATATATATATATATATATATATATATATATATATACCGGAATAAGCACATAAATGTGAAACAAGGTGGAAAAAAGAGTACTCAAATACCAGAGGTAGAGTAATATGCTTTTATTTAAAAGCAGCAGAAATATAACAAAAGCTGTTACTGAGTTTCACGTTCCCATTCGTCGGACAGTTTTGTTAAAAAAAACTGTCCGCGCGAACGGGAACGTGAAACTCCGAGTAACAGGTTTTGTTATATTTCTGCTGTTTAAATAAAAGCATATATATATATATATATATATATATATATATATATATATATATATATATATATATATATATATATATATATATGAAACCGGCCTTAGCAAACATATTCTGTTTGTTTTGCTAGAAAGAGGTAGAAACTGATCAGTCCGAGATGTATCGTTAATGTTAAATGTTTTTGATTTTCACTCTCGATAAATTTATCCCTTTTTTTGTGCCCCTAGCACTTGGCATCCTTATTAGGAGCCCTTAATTATATTTCTATATGAATAATATTTTTCTGTATGAATAATATTTTGTCTAATGACTAATTCGTCTTTTGTGCTGGGCCACTGGTAGTAATCTATGTTATTGCCCTTTGTTTATATTCACATATTATATAATATATATATATATATATATATATATATATATATATATATATATATACGTTGGCTCAAAAGTAGGTTTACAGTTAACACGTAGGCACTTTGAATTTCTTTTAAAATAGTTTATTACATTTAAATGTCTATCCTACAACTAACTAAATCAGCATAAAATAATGGTTTCATATATACTTATAACACTAAGATTTAAACTGTTAATATATGAGCGTGAAACAGATAGTTGAATAACTGTAAACCTACTTCAGAGCCACCCAGTATATATAAACATATATATATACATACATGCAAACAGGTGTGTATTTATGTAAGTATGAATGCAACTACAGCCGGCTATTACCGGTAAAGGTCTTAGTTGCCAATTCTGTACAAGACATTGTAGATCTTTAGCTGGGCTGAAAAGCCACATTCGATCCCAGCCCCAGCAACAGTTAAGGTTCGTGCAATGGCCATACTCGATAACGAGGGAGCAGCCATAATAATGAATATATATTATATATTATAGATATATATATATATATATATAATAATAATAATAATAATAATAATAATACATATTAGGAATAAATCCAAATTTACAGGGAAAAAAATCAGGTTTAGGATTAAATCCAATTTTATAGTAAAATATTATATAATATTAATTAGAGACAAAACCACTATTTTGCAAAACAAACAAGGAAAGACTTAATCAATACATAAGATTTTAATAAAAAGTCAAAAAAACCGCCACTACAATATATATATATAAGCATGAGTGTGTGGATGACAACAGGTAGCCTAAACCCTGCCAGTGCTCTACTCAATATTCGATCAATTTATACCTAATCGACTAATACCTATTCATATATATAAATATATAAATGTTTGTATTATTGCACACATGCACACAACTTTCGTTCCACATCTGTTGCAATATCAAACGCATTGTTTACTTCCCACAGCTCGCTTTTGCGGTCGATGCCTACTTCGGTAACTGCACATAAAGACACACAAACACAAACTCATACACATCTACACACACCAACTCACGGGCGTATACGCGTGGGTATATTTGCGTGCAATTGTTTATATATATATGTTTACTCTTTACTCTTTACTCTTTTACTCTCTTACTCTTTTACTTGTTTCAGTCATTTGACTGCGGCCACGCTGGAGCACCGCCTTTAGTCGAGCAACTCAACCCCGGGACTTATTCTTTGTAAGCCCAGTACTTATTCTATCGGTCTCTTTGGCCGAACCGCTAAGTGATGGGGACATAAACACACCAACATCGGTTGTCAAGCAATGCTAGGGGAACAAACACAGAAACACAAACACATATATATATATATATATATAATATATATATATATATATATATATATATATATATATATTAAGTATAGGAAAGAATGGAGCCGAACGAAGATTTAACAAAGTTCCTTTATTTTATTTTCGACATATGTTTCGAAGTCTGCAAAATCCCTAATTCCGAATGAATAAGGAGTCCATTATGCAGCTTTCTCTTCAGGAAAAACCAGGAACTTAATTCTCCAACAAAATGCATAACAAGTTTTTCGATGACTGCTCACCAGGAGCCCATAGAGATAATGATAAATAGTGCCTATTTATAGGGGGTGACGCCAGATTGGTTGAAAGTAGGAGAAAATGTCAGTTAAAATGGGGTTCAATCAGGGTTGGTGAAGGAAGGTAAAGAAAAACTAAAGTGAGGGAATATATTCTATATGACTGGTGTTTATATTTGATTTATTTTATGAATGAGTGCTCGTATGTATGAGTGTGTAAATTTGCCTTAATGTGTGTGTGTGTCTGTGACTGAGTGAATGTGTGTGTAGAAGGCAGAGAAAAAGAATTAACGGTCAAGAGGTGAAAAGATTGTGTCTGTGTGTTCGAATGTGTCAACTTAAGAGGGAGAGGGTAGAAAGAGCCACAATAATAATGACAAGAGAGAAGGTTAATGTTGGAATTGGTAGTGTTCTTAGAAATTATGAGAAAGTCTTATAAACTAAAGGGATGAGAAATCACAAGTTAATTTAATAGGAAGTCCAGGGGTTATCTATATTAGACTTCATTGGTATGAGTGAAAGGTATGCTTTTTCCAGTGAAGGCATCTGAAAGATCGTTCGACAATCGAGTTTATTACTTGGCCTCGGGCAAACAGAATATGAAAGAGTTCGGAATTACAGAGGGCACAGATTTTTCTGCCCTTATCAAACGGTAAGGACACCGATAATATTGACCATTCCAGCTTAAAAGTTGAATTTGCGTTCTTCAAACGCCAGACTATTTTGCTTAGCCCCGTGGCGTGCTGTTTACTGTTATCACGAAACGTGGAAAAATGATTTGATATCCTTGTGGCTAATTTCGAGGAAGTTGCGCCTATATAGAGGTAGACATCGGATCCAGTAGAAATTTTGCACTGGTAGATGGTGTTTCTAATTTTGAGTTATTTGGGATTAGTTTCTGATACTAATATAGCGTTCTTATTTCTATGATGGTTGTAAAAATTACTGCTGGACTCGATACTATTCAACCTATTTTCATTACTATTTAAGGCAATATCACCTGCACATTCCCTGTTTCTGGGAATGCTGTGATTGTTATTGTCCGTAAAGCTACTGTTGTTAAAAACGCTGCTACTATTATTGCTGAGACCCCCTCCGTTAATGACCAGGCCAGTGTTCTTATCCTTATTACTATTAATAACGCCAATGCTGGTAAGAAGGCTGCTAGTATCTGTGCTATTTCTGTTATTATTATTATTATTACTATATGTTATGTTGGAATTTGACAGGGCGGTGTCTCTGCTCATGGGTGACGAGACCTTATTTAGCAGCTTATTGTTATGGGAGGCAATTATCTGTGAGAGATTTTTAGTATTTGAGAAAGCAATTCTTACTTTATGCGAATTTATAGTGGAGTAATATCTCGAATTTCTGGGAAAGTTCCTGGCAATGGCTTGGCGAAACTGTAAAGGGAGGTTAGATCCGATTTGCTTTCCAAAGGGAATCACCAACCAGATATAGTTTTTTCTGCTCTTGTACTGGCTCGGAGTGTTATCTCTTACATTAAGGGGGGCATCTCTGTGCTGAAGAATAGGTTTTGGCCTACGATGGTCTCCCTTGGACCGCAACTTATTTATGTTAGCTATATTTGCGTTGACATTTCTAGACATCACTACTTATATTATTTATATTATTGTAAGTTGACTTATCATGATGAGCAAATACTGGTTTCGGAAGGACCGGGTCTATATATGCTACCTTTTCCCTATAACCGGCTTTTGACAGGGCGGCATTATAGAATTCCGCTTTATGCTTAAAAATGTCGACGTTGGCAGATAAATTTGATAATCTTAGAGAAATATTTTTAACTAAATTATCTGTGATAGTTTTTGCGTGGTTAGAGAAAACACTGACATATTTTAGGTTTGTGGAAGGTTTATGGTAGGGGCAGTAAGAATTGCTATGCAGATTTAGTGTAACATCTAAGAAATTGGCCTTAGTTAGTTCGTTGTCGAAAACTATGTTCATGCCCATCCTACTAAAGAACCTAGCTAATCTATTTTTAATTTTCTGTATCATTCTGTTCGGGGCATTCTGTAGGTAAAACAGACAATCGTCACGATATAGACCACCGCAGATGTCCGGGAATTGGTCGGCTAATTCATAGAGAATATAGATTCCGACCAAATCGGCTATCTGGGCGCTATCTGAACTTCCCATTGGCACATCAAACTCGTTGGGAGTATCCTTACGGACCCATAACTTATCTTCAAACTGTATAAATGATTTTCTAGCCACTAGAATTATATTAATTTCTTCCCTTCTTAGGCCTGCCTTATTATGCGCATGCCATAGGGCCTTATTGAGTACACTAGGGTTTATCGAGGGATAGAAATTGCTACCCAGGTATCAGTTATCTTTCGAATTATCCGTAATAAGATAATTCATTTGTCTACTTATACTCTTTTACTCTTTTACTCTTTTACTTGTTTCAGTCATTTGACTGCGGCCATGCTGGAGCACCGCCTTTAATCGAGCAACTCGACCCCGGGACTTATTCTTTGTAAGCCCAGTACTTATTCTATCGGTCTCTTTTGCCGAACCGCTAAGTAACGGGGACATAAACACACCAGCATCGGTTGTCAAGCAATGCTAGGGGGACAAACACAGACACACAAACATACACACATACATATATATATATACATATACACGACAGGCTTCTTTCAGTTTCCGACAGGCTTCTTTCAGTTACCAAATCCACTCACAAGGCATTGGTCGGCCCGGGGCTATAGCAGAAGACACTTGCCCAAGATGCCGCGCAGTGGGGACTGAACCCGGAACCATGTGTTGGTTAGCAAGCTACTTACCACACAGCCACTCCTGCGCCTACTTATATATATATATATATATATATATATATATATATATATTATATATATATATATATATATTATATATATATATATATATATATATATAATATATATATAATATATATATATATATATATATATATATACATATATACGACGGGCTTCTTTCAGTTTCCGTCTACCAAATCCATTCACAAGGCTTTGGTCATCCCGAGGCTATAGTAGAAGTGGAACTGAACCTGGAACCATGTGGTTGGTAAACAGGCTACTTATCACACATCCACTCCTGCGCCTATATGTTGACGCTCACACACGCGCGCGCGCGCGCACGTACACACACATATATTGTGGTGCTCTGTCGGTTACGACGACGAGGGTTCCAGTTGATCCAATCAACGGAGCAGCCTGCTCGTGAGATTAACATGCAAGTGGCCGAGTACTCCACAGACCCGTGTACCCTTAACGTTGTTCTCAGAGAGATTCAGCAGAATATCAAAAGGCTGACCCTTTGAAATACAGGTACAACAGAAACAGGAAGAAAAGGTGAGAGAAAATCGTGGTGAAAGAGTACAGCAAGGTTCGCCACCACCCCCTGCCGGAGCCTCGTGGAGCTTTTAGGTGTTTTCGCTCAATAAACACTTACAACACCCAGTCGGGGAATCGAAACCGCGATCCTACGACCGCGAGTCCGCTGCCCTAACCACTAGGCCATTGCGGAGAGAACGACGAATATTGTGGGCCTCAACGCTGTAAATACCTGCCGTTAGGAATATTTAAGTGTGAAGTGCCACGTCCTTCCACGTGATACTTTGGAGCGATCTGATATAAAACGCCTCCAGTTATCTGATCTGGCACCGATAAAGAGTCCAGCACTCAGACCCATACAGGAGGTTGAATACACAGATAGCTCGATAAACGGAGATCTTTGTGCTTGCTCTAAGATTCTTGTTCTGAGGGACTCGTTCGCCGAGTTTCCCGAAAGATGTAGAGGCCAATTTGATCCGACGGAGAATTTCCTCTTAAGGAGTCCAGTGTTAGAGACTGTGTTTCCAAGATTAGCGTTTCTTCTTTCCTCCTTTTGTACAGATCTTCTACTCTCAACTCAAAGACGGCAAGCGTACAAAAGGAGGCCAGAAGAAACGCTACAAGGACTCCCTGAAAACGAACCTCAAAAAGTGTGACATCGACTTCACTAACTGGGAGGAAACGGCAAAAAACAGACCACTCTGGAAAACCACCATCCATGAGGGAACGGCGACTTTAGAGTCGAAAAGGTCTGCAGAGCTGGAGGAGAAAAGACGACGGCGGAAGGAGCGCCAACAACAACCACGTGCGACTCTCCCTTCCGACACTAGATGTCCGCATTGCGACCGATCTTTTCAAGCAAGAATTGGTCTTATCGGTCACCTACGGACTCACCAGTAAATTTGCGCGAAGACCATCATCCTCGACCTTGAGGGATTGCCATCACGTTTCCAAGATAGGAGAATGGGTCGGCCTGCAGAGGAGGGCTTGGGTGGAGAGGTGTGTACGGTTAAGCTAATAGGAGAACTTCAGTTTTTCGATGATTCACTTGAAGACCAAGCCGAGAACAGGCATTGTTCATTGAGCCCGTCATGTGTTGAGAAGGGGCGGAGATATGGGATTGTGCAGCTGAATCGCCATCTTACTGAATCCCGTACACCGTGGTTGAAAAGGTTTTTGAAGCTGCTCTCGGGCGGCGAGTACTAAAGATGCTGCCATCATGGTGCTTCCTGATACGAATTCGGTCTTCTTCGGGGAAATGTCCCCTGGAAAGAAGGATTATAACCACCAGGTAAATGTTAAATAGTACAGGGGTAAGGATGCATCTTGGATTTGCCCCCACCTGGCATCAATGGGTCCCGAGTTTCACCACCAAGTGTCACTCTCGCTTGCAAGCCATCATGAAATTTCTGGACGATCGAGAGAAATTTGGTGGACAGCCAAATTTCTGAAACAAGTGCCACAACATTTAGACGGTAGACCATGACAAACGCCTTTGTTAGACAGATGAAGGTGCAACATGTATGTCCGTCTACTGTTCACAAGAGTTTTCAAGAAGGCGAGCCACAAATATCCCGTCAGAAGTGCCTCTTTCTGATCGAAATCCACACTGGGACTCGGGCATAAGCAGACAGACAACATCAAAATAGAAGAAGTCGGAGGAAAATACGTGAGAAGATCTTGCTGGCGTTATCCAGAAGAGAGATTCCCCCTACTGTTGCCGCATTCTGTACGGTCTCCCTTGCGCTTGTAGATTGTGACAATATCGGAGTGTTTTCACTTGTCAGGTATAGTTTTTCCCTGCCAACAGAGAAGGAACAAAGAGTGAAAATGGGATGTGAGGTGATACCTACAATACTTGTAAGTCTCACCTGAGATCCCATCGTCGCCGGAAGATTTCTGGTTTTTTGAGACCGCAGATGGCCTGTTGCACTTCATTAAATGTTATAGGATTGTCAAGCTCTGTCAGGATAGAAAGATCCGGAATCTCTTTAAGTGCTTTGGGGTGCTTGGAGTTGACCCGATTCAGAAGTTCTTTAAAATTTTCGACCCACTTGTGAAATATCGCAATTTTCTCTTTCAATAGGGTGCCATTGAATGATTTCGGTGGTGTAGTCACCTTTCTGCATGAAACTGAAGATTCTCTAAATGGAGTGGTAGACTTCGTGTTTTTTTCTGCAAAACGTTGAATTTTGAAACCACCAATCGTTTTGAACATTCCCGATGACACATTGTGCGGTGGTGTGGGTAGTTAAGAAATAGGTATGAGAATCCTTCATTTTTGGCACAAGACTGCAGAGCCTAGGTTGGCTAAAACAGCATCGTGGATCTTGTTCTTCTCAGACAGGAGACTTTGTAGCATCTCGGCCGATTCAGCAACCCAGTCGGGGTTGGGACACGTAGTTGTCCAAAGGGTTACCTTGGCAGCGTCTTGTGGGTAATTGCGGGACCTAGAGGTTGTTGATTTATTCTTGGGTGAGGTCAGCAGCTGGAATATCTGGGATAGGTGGGAGCTGATCTTTAATTCCGCACAGAAATTGTGTATGCTTCTCAGAATTGGAGAGGGCAGGAATGTTAAGACAAGGAAAGGGCTGCGATTTTCGGAATGGTGGCCTCATAGTTAAACGAAGGGCGAGAGCTATTCATTCGGTGACCTGCCAAATATTCGGCACCCAGCACAGCACGGCTGGTCAAGAAATCCTTATGATCCCTTTGTTGAACAATCTTTATAGTCAAGACGGTGCCAGGATTTGGATGGAAGATGATTCCAGGAAACTTTGTGGATTGTTGGGAGCTGGAAAACTGTGTTGGTAATGACCAGTCCATGTTGGGAACAGAGAGTTAGGTCATTGGTGTTCATTTTCCCAAAACCATGACGACGAATGATGCTGAACCAGATGATATGACTTTTCCCGACCCTGGAATCGAAACCTCCGCGTAGAATGGTTTTATCAGACTTGGGTATCCTTCGGATGACGTTGTCCGGGGTCATATAGGACCTGTCTTTGGCTCTTTCAGGAAAGTCCAAGATGGGCGCATAAGCACTGATGATGATGGTGAATTGGCTTTTAGAGAAAGTGAGCTGCAGAATGATGAAACGTTCGTGCAGTCCTACAAGAAGTTCTGCCACCATATTTGCAATGGGGGCCTTCACAGCGAAGGCCACTCCATGAGTTCTGTCGTTGTTATCGGGGATACCCTTCCTGTAGAATGTGTATCTCTCTCCCTGTTCAGTGAGACAAGCCTTCTTCTGAGAAGCGCATCACGCTAAGAGCTGCTATGTTCACGTTGTAACGTTTCAGCATGTATGCAAAGAGAGCAGTCCGATGAGGTCGAGCTGAGGAGGAAGATCATGTAAAGTTATGACATTCTTGACGTTTCGACCGCATTAGAGGAATGATCTGTCAGGCGCAGTTTCCTGGCAGAGTGGCTTTATTTGGGCCACCTTTTCTAGACTGTTCCTCGGATTGCGATAGACAGTGCCTTCCCTAAATAGAGCTGCCCAGACACCTGAGCAGGACCGAAGAAACCTGTTGTCCCCAAGTTTAGACCTTAGCGGCCATTTTTCACTTGCCGATATCGTGCAAGCTTCAAGCTGGAGGCTTCAAGCTGGAGGCTTCAAGCTGGAGGCTTCAAGCTGGAGGCTTCAAGCTGGAGGCTTCAAGCTGGAGGCTTCAAGCTGGAGGCTTCAAGCTGGAGGCTTCAAGCTGGAGGCTTCAAGCTGGAGGCTTCAAGCTGGAGGCTTCAAGCTGGAGGCTTCCAGCATCATCCATGCTTGCCGCCTTCATATAAATATATATAGGCTTACAATGAATAAGTCCTGGGGGTCGATTTGTTCGACTAAAAGCAAGTGCTCCAGCATGGCCGCAGTCAAATGACTGAAACAAATAAAAGAAAAAGGAAAAGAATACATATATACATATACGCACACACACACGGACACGCACACACACGCACACGCACACACACGCACACATATATATATATGTATGTATATACGCATACATATATACATAAATAAATAAATACAAGATCCAAAGATCGAGCTGTAGGAAGAAAGTTATCTTCAAGCAATCCGTAGCAAATATACACATACATACATAAAAATATTACATATATATATATATATATACATACATACACGGTACTACATGCATGTATATAAATATATATATATACATACATACTTTATGACGGCTCATCAAAAGTGATGGCAGCCCTGATCCAAAACGTTCCTCCTCCTCCACCTCCTGCTCTTTGTTTCTCGTGTGAGCGGGCATGGCCGACAAGACCGATACAAGATAAACAGATCCTGTGACCCCGGACAAGAGCCACACGTAGTTAATGATGACCTCTCTTCTCTCTTCATACAGTCTTCTGTGTTCGGTAGTACATAGGGCAAATGTGTTTGAAAGTTGTGGTTTCTTTGGTATGTTCGTTCCCAAACAACACTTATTTTAGTGCTGTTGACACCGACGGATTAAATAGTACTGCCCAGGTGTCGAAACCATAATGATATCCGTGAGCCAGCTGATGATGGAGGCATGTTGGATTGTTGGTATGGCTGTGGAATAGTATTGTAACACATCTTTTTCATATATCTGTTATATAAAATCCATTCTGTCTGTCTGTGTGTCTTCTATGATCTCGAGCATCTTCCACCCGATTGCGCTCAAATTTGATATGTGGATACCGACGGTATCAGAGCGTGTATAAAATTACAAAAATCGATTCCAGGTGAGAATGCGATCGATAAAGCCGTGGGAATGTGCATTTGAACGTGAATGTACATCAGCTGTTGTAATTGATACTACGCGTACGCAAGAAAAATGCACATGCAGTTTGCGCAAAAAAAGCTGGCTGGCTTGAAATAATGCCACAAAATGCAGTATATTTAAGAGACCAAAAAAGTAAGATGCAAAAGAGATATTTTCTTCAAACTTGGCATGAAGGAAGGAAAGATTATTTGGTTTCTCAAGAAGTTTTTTTTTGCCTTAACTTCGTTTAACAAAACCAAAAATTTTATTAAAATAAAGGCATGCTTAATTATTTTTTAATAAAAAGAAAACACTGATTGCTTTTTATTCAATGAAGAAAATACTATTTTCTTGCTAATAAATGGTTTACCATGTTTGTGTTCTCCCAGTCAACAGCCTTATCCTTACTGGTACTTTAAACTCGTCGGTTGCATATTTGTATAAATAAAGTCGTTTTTCTTTGGAATAGGAAAAAAGTCTATATTCCTTTCTTCTTTTGCTGGTGTCTCAAATTTAGGTTAAATCAGTGTTTCTCAAAGGGGAGGGCTATGGGACGGTCGGACAAGTTGTTTTGAGAAAATTTGGTTTAAATGTTTGACAACTCAGCACCGTCCGGGGGGCGTTTTGCTCCAGTCCACTCAGCTGGCAAAAATAAGTCGTACCTGTATATTCAAAGGGCCAGCCTTGTCACACACTGTGTCACGCTGAATCTCCCCGAGAACTACGTTAAAGGCACACGTGTTTGCGGAGTGCTCAGCCACTTACACGTTAATTTAACGAGCAAGCTGTTCCGTTGATCGCATCAGCTGGGACCTTCGTCGTCGCAACCGACGGAGTGCTCCTTCTATATATATGCACTGAGTTTCAGATTATTAACACCGGAACATTCTTTTAATTTTATTTAAAAGCTGCTCGTTGGAATTCAAAGAAATTTCCACAGAATGAGGGTAACAGTTATCTGTGCGTGGTGTGTAAAAAAAAACGTCAGGTTTTGCGCAAATGTAAAAAAACTGTGATCATTTCTATGGTTTCCATGAAATTTCAGTGTTCCAAATTATTAACGAGTGGACTGATAAACGAGTAATTATGGGTCGTGAATGCAAACTGCTTAAGAGAAACCTGTTACTTCTCCTGAACTTGCAAAAGGTAAATCAACATTAGAAATATCTCAAATAATTGGAATATAACACCCAACTGTGAAAAAAATTATTACAGCTGTCTTCTTTGTTTTTCTATAATTTGAACTACATACATACATATATATAATATATATAATATAATATATATATATATATATATATTATGTGAAATAGAAAGATGAATAATCTTGTAGTAGATTAATCAAAAGTTTAACCGATACCTTAGTAGCAAAAATCACAGCAGTAAACAGCACGGTTGGAGGTACAACCATATGGTGTTGCAACCGTGCGTTGGTGCGGATATTGAAATTAAAACATTATTGGTGAATTGAAGAAATGGAGCTGAACGCAGATTGAACAGAAATCGTTTTATTTCATTCTACACGTGTTTCGAAAGGCACAATTACCAAAATCCGATTGAATAATGGGACCATACTGTGTCTTTCTCTTCAGGAAGAAAATAGGAAATCCGTTGGAAAACAAAAACAGAACAGAGGCGGAGCAAAAACAAATCGAACTATGCTCCTAAGAGCCCATGGCGAAACTGTTTATCAGTGTATGTGAGAACCGGTGGCTGAAGATTTAACGGGTCAGGCATCGGTCAATCATGTGGGTGAGGGTGTGTAGATGTTCTTTGTGACCGAGAATAAAGTTCTGACTATTTAAGGAATATTGGATGTTTTATAAGGGGCGAGAACAAAATCTACTTAGAGACGTGTGTGTGTGTATACTGTTCTATATATGTGTGTGTTGGCGTAGGGGTAGAAAACATTTTTGTGTACGTGTGTGCGTTTGATCGTTCGGCTGTCAGTGGCTACTGCCGTGAGAACCGTTGGGTGGCAGAAAAAAATATATATATATATTATGTTTATGTGTGTGTGTGTTCATCTAAGCCTGCCTTGTCAAGAAACCCCCCCGCTGTGAAAAACCAAGCCCCGTTTGTCTTACAGGAGTAATTCCCCTTGCAGTGGTTAATCGTAGATATCTTAAAGGCTATTCAGAATTTGTTACCAAGGGCTATGGGTGCCGGTATTATTTATAAACGCTATTTAAAAGCCAGATAAGTGTAACGCCGCCAATGGGGGCATCGAAAAGCCGACTGTAAAAGCCCGTTTACCATCCGGCCTCTGGCAAACAAAATATGGAAGAGTTCGGAGACACAAAGGTTGCACTGCCTTCTGCCCCTATCAAATGGGAGAGCCTTTAAGATATCTACGATTAACCACTGCAAGGGGAATTACTCCTGTAAGACAAACGGGGCTTGGTTTTTTCACAGCGGGGGGTGAAATACAGTATTTCATTCACCGCATGCAGTTCTCAGGTTACAGCCATAAAGAAAGGATCAGAGTATACAAAGGAGCCATGAAGAAATTTGATAATATATTATGTAATGATAGGAATGAGATTTGCCCAATCTATAGGAACAAGTCATGGAACACTATAGAAAGGACCAAAAAGAAAATAGGGAAGGCCAACTCTTGGTATGATAGCCATAATTACCAGAGTGTCATATTCGTTGACACCACCCCTGGAGGTGAACTGGCGTACCGCTTTAGAAGGACCCTAGATAAACTTAAACTAAGAATTAAGGTTGTTGAAAAGCCAGGCAACCCTATCAAATCTATAATTGGTAGAACCTATCCTTTTAGTAGAACCCTCTGTACGGATAACTATTGCACTGTATGTAGATTTAGCCCACAAACAAACTGTAAAGCCAGAAATGTAGTCTATAGTATAAGATGTATAGAGGGACGATGCAGTAACAAGACAGTAACATACGTAGGGGAAACAGCAAGAAGCATAGGAGAGCGGGTGAATGAACATTGGAGACAACTCAAGGAAGGTAAAAGCTCATCGATTCTGTACCAACATGCCGAACAGGAACACGGGGGATCAATCAATAACATAGAGATTAAGATATTGTCCACACATAGAACAGATGCAACAATTAGACAAATTACAGAAGCTACACATATAATAGAAAATAAACCTAGCCTGAATAGAAAACTAGAATGGAGCAATAGCACACCCACAAACATATGACGATAGAGGATCCTGAAAACATAATAAATACACAGATAAATAAACAAATAGAAATGTATAACTATATATATGTATATATATCTATGTATGTATATATATATATATATATATATATATATATATGTATATATATATGTATATGTGTATGTGTGTGTATGTATATATGTATATATATTTTTTTTCGATTAGATTATATTATTATTATTATATATACTAATATGTGTTATAATACATACAAGCATATGTACTGATAATAATGGGTGGATGTAAACACATGAACAAAATTAGAACAAAAGCAACAACAACAAAAACAAAATACAAATTACAAGAATGTATATAAACAGAAGATACAAATATTACAGGCATCCCCCCCCACACACTAAATAAACATAGACGCACATAGAGATATAAGCATGCGCAAATGAAGACATACAATAGAAATACAAAATGGCTGACGGTTAGTAAGGAGAGACACAAATAAGTGAGAAGAAAACAAAGGACCACTGATGCGGTCACAGGAGTGTGACGAAAGAACTTTGGCCGAAATAAGATTAAGATTAATGTAAAAAATAAATATCACTGAAGCAAAATAACACCAAATATATAGTGCGTATGTTTTTATTGGCTAAACTGGCAATATGACCATTCCGAAAATAACAATATATATATATATATATATATATATATATATATATATATATATATATTATATATATATATATATATATATATATATATATATATATATATATATATATATATATATATAAATTAAATTAGAGATAAAACCACTATAAGGCAACTCAAACAGTGATAGACATAAACCAAAACATAAAAAACCTGAAGATTGACTATAATTTTAATTCGAATTTTCCAGTTGAGTTTAAACTTAATTGTAATTCGAATTGAATTATAGCCATGAAACGTACGTAGTGTTTTACTTATATTATATTTAACTTTTTTTATACATCTTGGTTAGTTATAAGAAAAATTTAAAAAATATAAATTTAAAAATTTAAAAATATAAATTTTAGAATTTAAAATTTTAATAATTTCAATTTTAAATTTTATATATATATATATATATATTATATTACATTAATTATATTTATTTTTTGTTTTTTATGTTTGGTTTATGTCTATCACTGTTTGAGTTGCCTAATAGTGGGTTTTATCTCTAATTAATTTATATTTATACTGTGAAATTTGATTAATCCTAAATCTAATTTTTCCCTGTAAGTTTGGATATACTCCCTATTATTATTATTAGATTATTATTATTATTATTATTATATTATTATTATAGTATATATTATTTATATATAATAATATATATATATATATCTATAAATATATATATAAACGTTTATATATATATACACGTATATATATATGTAAGAAAGCTGTGGAAGAGAATCATTATAAATTATTATTATATATATTATATATAATATATATATAAACGTTATATATATATACCGTTTATATATATATGTAAGAAAGCTGTGGAAGAGAATCTTCAGGGGTTTTGCCAGGGCATGCATACACGATTTGAGGAGAATTGCTGAGAAACCATCAGGACCAGCAGTTGATATTGTGCCCACTTCATCTATAGCTAGTAGTATATCTTCTTCGCTAATGTCAATGTATTCCATTGTAACTGCCTCGCTGGTTATAGAAGAAGCCCACTGGTTCGTTCACTTGTCTGTGTTCCAACGGGGTGGTAAAGACACTTTTGAACTGGTCATTTAGTATCTCACTGATCTTAGTTGGACTGTCTGTGAGGGAGCCATCCTTTTGGAGAAAGGGTCCTATCTTGTCGTGTACTTAGTCTGTTTCTTTCGCGTAATGAAAGAAGGCCTTTGGGTTTGACTGAATGTTTTTTATAACCCAGGCTTCTTTGTCTGCTTTCTCCCTCACGTAGGATTGTTGCAGCCTTATATATATTTATATATATTTTTTTCTCTCTCTCTAGTTACAGCTCGGAGCTGCAGCCATGCTGATGTACCGCCGTTTTGCTACACTGTTATTACTAAGAGCCTCCTCTAATATGTGGCACTTGGTGAAGCATGGAGTTTGATATAGCAACCGTCATTTGCACCTCTTGCCGTGAGATAGGTTCATCTGGGACTCTCGACGGGAAGAGGTCCAGCTTCGATTTAAAAACCCCTACATCTACTTTGTGCAAGTTCCTCAGACTCTTTGGGAGAATATTAAAAAGCTGTGGGCCCTTGAAACCCAGGCTGTTGCAGTAACTGGTCCTGAAGCGTGATGGCATTGCTGGGATCTTTGGCACTATGCAGTGTCGTCCCGTTCTAACATTGGTGTAGCTTTCAATGCCAAAATTTGGCACAATTCCTTCCAGGGTCTTCCAGATATATATTACTGCAAACCTCTCCCATCTTCTCTCCAGGGAGTAGAGTTGGTGGATATTTGTCCTCATCTTGTTTGTTGTTAACACATTTTGGCTGATATACCCTCCAGCCTTCATCAGGTGTCTTGGGGAAATTTCGAACCTAATTTCTCATTCCTAGGGTATATTTCAATGTTATTATTATTATTCAGATCACTGCCAGGAATCGAACTCGGAATCTTGTGGTTAGTAGCCCATGCTCTTAACCACTATGCCATAAATGGAGTTAAACGCATATGTTATTCAAATTCTTTTACATCCGACACATGATTCGAAGATATCACTGGTATTATTCCAAAGAAATAAAATGGTGTAAAACTATGTAATCTTCTCTTCAGGAAATGAAACACGTCAATAAGACATTTTAACAGAAAATTATGGATATGTATAGGGATTATCTTCGAAACATGTGTCGGAAGTAAAAGAATTTGAATGACATCTGCGTTTAACGCCATTTGTTTATTTATATTTATTATACAAAATATTTTACGTAAACCTGGAATTTCTACCTTTAAAAAAAAAGGAGTTAAACCCTTTTTACTTGTGTGATTTTCTGCTACCCTGGTAACTATTTCTCTATTTTTTTCCGTGCTAATATTTACAAGGGAAAAATACACACATCTATTTATAAATTTATATATAAAGGCGCAGGAGTGGCTGTGTGGTAAGTCGCTTGCTTACGGATCACATGGTTCAGTTCCGCTGTGTGGCACCTTGAGCAAGTGTCTTCAACTATAGCCTCGGGCCGACCAAAGCTTTGTGAGTGGATTTGGTAGACGGAAACTGGAAAGAAGTCCGTCGTATATATTTATATGTATATATATATATGTAAGTGTGTGTATATGTTTGTGTCTGTGTTTGTCCCCTCCAACATCACTTGACAACCGATGCTGGTGTGCTTACGTCCCCGTAACCTAGCGGTTCGGCAAAAGAGACCGATAGAATAAGTACTCGGCTTACAAAGAATAAGTCCTGGGGTCGATTTGCCCGACTAAAGTTAGTACTCAGCATGGCCGCAGTCAAATTACTGAAAAAGTAAAGAGTAAAAGTAAAAGAATATATATATATATATATATATATATATATATATATCTATATATATATATATATATATATATATATAATTATATATACATATATACTACTCTGCTATGTATTGAGTACCTTATTTACTGTGGTTAACCGACTCAACCCGGGACATTATATAGATATATATATATATATACCAATAAGGACTGAACACGAAAAGTGGACAGTCAACATGCTAGATATAGACGTCAATCGCCATTCACCACAAAAGATTATGTTCTCAGATCAAACTCAACACAAAACCATAGCAATAAACAAGTGAAAAATATACGAAATAAAATAATTATTTTATTTCGTATATTTTTCACTTGTTTATTGCTATGGTTTTGTGTTGAGTTTGATCTGAGAACATAATCTTTTGTGGTGAATGGCGATTTGACGTCTATATCTAGCATGTTGACTGTCCACTTTTCGTGTTCAGTCCTTAATTGGTATATATAAATATTTTAATCTTCGGATTCTTTTTTAATATGCTAGACCACTGGTCTTAATTGATAAATATCAATTTCTACCCTAATTAATTATTTATATATATAATATATATATATATATATATATATATATATATGTACTATATATATATATACATATAATATATATATACATACATATATATATACGTACATATATATAAATATATATATATATATACGTACATATATATATAAATATATATATATATATATATATATATACGTGCATATATATATATATATATATGTATGTGTGTATGTATGTATGTATGTATGTATATATATATATATATATGCGTAATATAACCATATGTCTTTCATTAAAAGCAGATGTTACGGTTACATCGATAGAGCGATGTGATGGGAAACAATAAACCTTTTCGATAAATCATTATATAATATCTATTGACTATTTTGATATAAACAAAGAAATAAACAGTGACACAAACACACTCACTTGCTCCCATACAAAAGAAACATACACACACACACACACGGATAACAATATGTATATATATGAGGTCTCGGCCAAAGTTGTTCATAAACTCTTTGAAAGACCATCAGAACCACACTCCACCAACGAGCCTGTATTTCTGAACGAGAATGATTTCAATCCTTGCCAAGATCATCGCGGTTGCAGTTCTGGTGCAATTTGCATTCAGTGCAGTTATTCAAGATGTAGGTAAGTGATCATGAAACTATTATTATCATTGTTATTATTATTATTATTACTTCTTTCTTTCTTGCTTCAAATTTTCTTCCGTTTCTCGCCGAGTGTTTTCCGTACACCTAGGGCAGAGAAGCTCATTGCATGCATTCCCAGATTACACACGCAAATTCAAAGATAAAATATGTATTTAAAAATTAATATAGAAATAAATTCATGGATGGATGTTGTTTTCACAGCGATAATGCTCTTCTCAGTACATGAGCCGTTCCAGTTAACACGATTTTTTGCACTTCCTGCAGGGACGGTAAGCCTGGTATCATTTTCAAATAGGTTTCAGTGCCTTTTTTTATCATTCCTAGAGATCCTACAATCACTGGTACTGTAGTCACCTTGAGATGCCACATTTTTCAATTTATATTAGCAAGTCTTTATATTTACTGATCTTGTCAAATTCTTTCGCCGCTATATTGTGATCGCAATATTATTATCATTATCATTATTATTATTGTTATTATTATTATTATTATCATTATTATTATTATCATTATTATTATTATTATTATTATTATTATTATTATTATTATTATTAATATTATTATTAATATTATGATTATTATTGTTGTTGTTGTTGTTATTGTTGTTACTATTATTATTATTGTTATTACTATCATCATCATCATCATTATCATTATCATTATTAGTATTGTTATTATTATTATTATATTAACGTCGCGACCTTTACTGTTAGTAGATGATTGGAACAACGTCTTGGAGCCACGTTTGGACTGTGTGGAGCTAGCTAATAGAACAGTGGATGGAAAAAGCCTCGCAGATCTGCTCAAACATTTCCAACTGTCTGTCAGGTCCCGACTGGACTTCCCAGATGAGCCAATTTGGGCGTGGACGAATCGCATCGGGTCATCCAGATCGTATCTAGACAAGGTACTTTGTAGGCCAGTAGATAAGGATAGCATACGGTGTCCATTTTTCAAACTCGTCAGCTAGACAGGCCACACGTTTGTGGTTTGAAAGGTCAACGTAAATGGGCTTAGACGGCAGGGACCCGGTTACTAGAAGCTGATTGCGTCAGTTGCAGTGTACCAAACTTACAGAGATCGGATTAAAGAATTCGTTAAACGAGCCTCGGTGGCGGCAATCGTCAACAGCAAATGATGGTACGACCGGGAAAAAAGCAATTAGAGTAGAATCAGTTAGGTTTAGTAAGGTATTAGTGACAGAAAGGGGAAAAAATAGAAGGAAACTTGGAAACTTAGAAGAGGCGCTTAGGACAGGCATTGCAACCGACGCACTGGCGGCGTGATTGGCCCTCCAATAATTCTTCAACGCTAAACATGAAGGTTTCATTGTCGGAACTAAGGAGTGTGCTCTAAGGCAAGAGGGAACAAAAACCACTCGAAGCGCGCGAGTGGCAGAGGTATAACATGGTAACAAAGCCACAATTCGGTCTTTGGTAGACCAAAATGGACGTACGGTAGTCGAGCCCGAGCAGGTGTGTGCGGCATTTCAGCAGCTCTTCGCCCAACTGTTTGGAAAGAATGGCAATCCGGAATGCAAGATGGACTCCAGTACCTACCTGAACATGCCACGATTCTCGGCAAGTGGGGTGAGGCGTTGAGAAATGCCGACAACAGCCGCGGAAATACGAGATGCGATGATGGGCTGCACAGGAAGAAAATCGCCTGCTTTGGATGGTCTGCCCCACGAGATTCTTTGACGGCGACTTTGCAAAGATCTACAGCAACTGGGAGCAGAACTGGAGTATCCATAACTCTGTGGGCCGAGGGGCGGTAGCACTACTGAGAAAGGACCAAGACAAGAGGACCTAAATAGAACTTTCGGCCCATAACGCTGCCGGTCGCAGATTTCAAACTTTTGGCCAAAGTATTAACAAAGTGGTTGGTTCTTGTCGAAGGACTGATTGGTGATGCGCAAACATGCGCAATCCCAAGCAGATCCATCCACGGCAACCACCACCACATACGATACATAATAGATAGAATGGGTAAGGAAGCTGGCATGGGTGTGGCACTGATCAATTTGGGTCCCGTTTTACGTGGTTATATAGTTGCTATGTACAGTGACATTTGCTCGGTAGTTCGGGAGATTGGTTACCTATCTGAACCATTCAACATCATGCGTTCGGTCCGTCAAGGATGCCCACTCTCGTCTCTTCTGTATGTACTGGCTTTAGAGCCATTTCTGCGGAAATTGGAGGCGTTGAGCGGCATCCCGTTTGAAGTAGGAGTTGAGAGGACTATGTCGGCACACACAGACGATGTCACCGTGATAGTATTGAACAGCAAGCACATAGACTTGGATGGCGCTGCTCTAAAAGGTTATGAGGCGCTGACGGGAGCAAACTTTATCAAGAAAAGTCTGTGGGTCTGTTGGCACCTAGAATGGCAGGTCCATACCATCCAATAACGTCGTGGGAGGCTGGACAGAAGGACCAGTTAAACTGCTCGGTATCTGGTTCGGTCTAGATCTCCAGATCGAGAACTGGGACGAGGTGACGAGCAGGATGGCCAATGTTAGCTAGAAATGACCAAAGGACTTTAGCATCCATATGTTTTAAGAGTTGAAAGTAATTATATGTTTGTATTTGCTAACTGTTGTAGCCCTTCTTCATTTGTTTTATGTGTTGTCCGAAATATTCTCAACACTCTTCCCTCTGTCCATATTTCAAAAGCTTCTAGTTTTTCAGACAGTTTTCGTCCATATCCATGTTTCTTCGATATATAAAAGTGTGGGCCTTATGTAACGTTTAACAAAGCCTTGTCCGTGTTTTTGTATCTATTGGGTTGTCTGGAAAGTTCGTGCCGATTAATAGTAGCTTACCTTTCGACTTATTTTAGAACATGGTTGAGTCCATAAAATAGGATTTGACTACACCTCCGTTTAGAGCACAGTTTAAGCTATCTTTTCATGGAAGAAGGTTTCTGTTCCTATAACTTGTGTTAATTTTGTAACCCTTTAAAATGGAAGATAAGAAAGTTCATTTTCGGCACTTGATGCTTTGGGAACCAGACAAAAATTGCTGCAGCTTGGCTGGGATGTGTTACCCCACCCTCCATATTCACCAGATATTGCTCCTTCGGATTTCCACTTATTCAGGTCTCTGCAGAATAGTCTTAATGGTTAAAATTTCAATTCCTTGGATGACGTAAAAAGATACCATGATGAATTCTTTGCCATGAAACCTGTATATGTATATATATATATATATATATATATATATATATATATACATACAAAATGGAACGAGAACGCAAAACATCCAGACACCTTGATGAATTCTTTGCCATAAAACCACCTCAATTCTGGGAAGAGGGTGTTTTCAAGTTAAAGGAAAGATGGAGACGCATTGTGCAACAAAATGGTTCATATTTAGTTGAATAAAAATATAATGGCAAGTATTTATTGACCTTTTTCTTTGCTTTAAACATCGGCACGGACTTGCCGGACAACCTAATATATTCCTTGATGTTGAAGCTTTTGACGTATCTTCAAATGTTTTCCCTACAAACTCCTATTCTTCGTCTAATTTCAGTTTCACATTTCTTTACATACATTCAGTGTCCATGCGATCATTACAATCACGTTAACATTTATTACAGGGGAAACTAAAACTGGCTTCCTGCTTAAAGTACATTGTCAACAGTTCCGAGGGGAGTGAAAGGGCGTTAGTCGATTACATCGACGCCCCCGGCACTTGACTGGTATTTTATTTTATCAATCTCGAAATGAGGAAAGGCTAAGCTAGGTATATGGCGGTATCTGTATAAAACTGACGCTTCAAACGTAAGAGTCGAATGTTACACATCTGACCAAAACAATGATGGCCTGTGAAATACGGGAAGGAAGGTGCAAGTCGATTGTGTCGATCCCAGTGTACAACTGGTACTTATTTTATCGAAAGGATGAAAAGCAGAATTGACCTCGGCGGGATTTGAACGCAGAACGGAAACAACCAGAAGTGTCGTGAAGCATTTTGACCATAGCACTAATGAATAATAATAATAATAATAATAATAATAATAATAATAATAATAATAATAATAATAAAATAATAATAAAAAATACCCTGATGTAGTACCAGGCAGTGACTTTCAATGCCCTGGTGCAGTACCAGGCAGTGGCTCCCATGGCTTCTGATCTTAACTGATTGGAAGTGTTATTATGTACATTGTTTTGTCTTGGTATAAAAGATGGGCTACAGCAAATATTCTGCTCAATACCACAGATTTGCTTGTCAGTTGTTTGACCTTAACCAGTTGAGCATGTCCCTTAGTGGCTGACGATATGTGCATCTCTGATCACGAGCAGAAGTAGTGGGGGAGCATCATAGCCATGTGTTGCGAGGGATCCTTTGGGGTTTAGATAATTCACCTCTGGAAACATGGGTGTTTCGTTCAACATCCTTAAACA
>NC_043015.1:42141539-42154039 GCF_006345805.1 Octopus sinensis
AGTTCAGGCCCGCGGGACACCCTGAACGGCACACCAAATTAAGAATAACCTTGAATTTAGTAGTTCAGGCCCGCGGGACACCCTGAACGGCACACCAAACTAAGAATAACCTTGAATTTAGTAGTTCAGGCCCGCGGGACACCCTGAACGGCACACCAAACTAAGAATAACCTTGAATTTAGTAGTTCAGGCCCGCGGGACACCCTGAACGGCGCACCAAACTAAGAATAACCTTGAATTTAGTAGTTCAGGCCCGCGGGACATCCTGAACGGCACACCAAACTAAGAATAACCTTGAATTTAGTAGTTCGGCCTACCTGATGATGGGCCATGTCTCATGCGACCCGATTCTCGGATAGTTTGCCTATGCCTGCTCTAGAAGATCAAATGATCTGCTAGACATACCAGCCAAATGTCCTGAAACTTAAGCTTAGAATCACATCATAGTAAAAAGGAGGGACACGTTGAATAATGTAGTTTTAAATATAAGAATAGGCAGGATGGTCTCAACTGGAACGCCTTTGGCTGCAGTTATTCTCCATCAAAGATTTTTGGCGAATAGATATAATCTAAAGCAACAATCTCTCTCTCTCTCTCCTTCTCTCTTTCTCCTCTCTCTCTCTCTCTCTCACATGCACAAAAACATAAACACGAGGCAACGAGGGAGCCTATATGTGCTCGCTTACCTTGCTAGAAATACTAAGTAAATCAGCCTCACTCCTCAACAAACTGGCCTATAAAAAGAGACTTACTGCTGCGGGATTAAATAGACTACCTTGCATCTCCTTAATCAATTATTTCTACTACAGCACCTTGGATTTAGGAGATGGAAACTGTGTGGAATCCCTTCGTGTTTATGAGTCTTTCTCTGTCTATGTATCTATCTTTCTGTCTTACTACTTATTTGTGTGTGTGCGCACATATGTATATATGGGAGTATGTGGGCATGTGTGCGTAGTGGGGCGAAGGAAACAGGTGAAGGGGGTGTCCTACCGGATTAATTAGTCCTACATACACATAGTTTGATGGGGGGTGGGGAAATGGCCACAGCTGGTTTCTTTTTCATCAGACGCCTGCTGGTCTGATGTAAATCTGCGCTAGGATTAAAATAACAACGACAAAAACAACAACAGCAACAATAACAACACAAACACCACCTTCAACAACAACACCAACAACAGTGGAGACGCAATGGCCCATTGGTTAGGGCAGCGGACTCGCGGTTTCGTTGTGTGTTTATTGAGCGAAAACACCTAAAGCTCCACGAAGCTCCGGCAGAGGGTGGTGGCGACCCCTGTTGTACTCTTTCGCCCCAACTTTCTCTGACCCTTTCTTCTTGTTTCTTGTCCCCGACTTCCTACGCAACCTCTGACCCTGGATGCGCATTCATCCATCCGTCGATGCTCTCGGTGTCGGGGGGGGGGGGGGTTGACCTGCTTTCTCTTCTGCGGGTCTTACGAATAGCAAAGGACCACGTTTCGGACTTCTCCCATCTTGCGGGCTCTGGGACGAAGACCGCTTCGCTCAACAGTAAGAGCAAGAACAACAACAAATACAGCCGCAGCCCCGGCAATATATTTCCCAGACAACTAAATTTGATGTTCCTTAGTTATGGCATGTTTCTAACACAGCCAAATCGTTTCTTTCATTTCAATATTTCTATCTTATTCCTTTATTATAGATGCGGTTCACAAATGCATAACTGTGCGGAAACGGAGATAGTCAATCCCGATGCAGATTATCCGGCTTGTTGTGAGGAAAGGTGTGTAACCAACTCCGGGTAAACACAGAACGGATTTCTTTATTTTGTTGAGAAGACTCTAAAGTCTGACTCTAGATTCATTATAATAAATTCTCTGAATGAATAAATTGAATTAATTATGCTAATGACTTTAAAATGTTGTTATTTAGATTATAATTTTGCGAAGTATTCATTTCATCTTAAGATTGTGTCGCCGCTTTAACATGTTTATATTACTCTTTTACTTGTTTCGGTCATTTGACTGCGGCCATGCTGGGGCACCGCCTTTAATCGAGCAACTCGACCCCGGGATTTATTCTTTGTAAGCCCAGTACTTATTCTATCGGTCTCTTTTGCTGAACCGGGGACATAAACACACCAGCATCGGTTGTCAAGCAATGCTAGGGGGACAAACACAGACACACGAACACTCACACGCATTTATATACATATATATATATATATACACATATATACGACGGGCTTCTTTCAGTTTCCGTCTACCAAATCCACTCACAAGGCTTTGGTCAGCCCGAGGCTATAGTAGAAGACACTTGCCCAAGATGCCACGCAGTGGGACTGAACCCGAAACTATGTGGTTGGTAAACAAGCTACTTACCACACAGCCACTCCTGCGCCTATATGTAGACTTCGTGCTTCTTTTAATTACGAAACTCGTCTTGTGGTTTTTATATATATCATATTGTCTCGGACTGGAATCGAAACAAACCTTGGACCATGGACGTATTCAAGAATACGATACCAAATAAAGATTAGGACCAAAGAAGTGTGTGTGTGTGTGTGTGTGTGTGTGCGCGTGTGTATACGTACAAATATTATTTTTTTTCCTCTGTCTTCCCTTCTGTTTCCGACGAAGAGCTCCGCTCGAAACGTTAAACACTCCTTCTTTCCTGAGCGTCCAATAATACTATATTTGTTCCACGTCCTCGCGTGGTTGTTTTTTTTTTTTTGTGCTTTGTTTGGATTAACTATATATATATATATATATATATTTCATTTACTGCCGATTGTAGCTGCGCTTGCGCGGTGGATTTGAAAAATGCTAACGTATGTAGATGGAACATGTTTGTCTTCAGTGTTCTACAACCAAACATTAATTATAGCGACCATGCTGATGAGACACGGATTGTAAATTATTTTATATGTTCATTGATGTCGAAACTCGAGTATAGGTGGTAACTATTGGAATGTTATATTTTTCATTCCCTTTAAAATTACTCTCTAGGGTTTGGGTTTTAACTGTCCTCTTAAGCATTTAAGGTGTCTTGTTAGGGTCACCTCTTTTGTGTATAGAAATGTAATCTAATTTATATACATGTGTGTGTAAGGTGTCTATAAACCATTTAAAAACACAAAAACCCTTAGATTTACTTCAACATTTAAATTTGATTTGCCAAATTATATTCGTCGCTTTGATATATATATCAATAGTTATCGCCATACTAATATGGCAGTCCATAAATATAAGACTAAAGCTGTCGCTGATTAGCTCCAAGAGGCCATCGCCTCTAGCTAGCTATATGACACACGAACCTGCGTCCATTGCAACCTTCGAACAGGGGAGGTCAGCCGCTTCACCTTGCTAGTCAGACATGTTTCAGGGTTGTTGCTCTTTATCAATGCAACGTAGTCAGACCCAGCAGGTGTCGCTACTGACCGTCTGTTCGAAGATTTTATATACCTAGTTACAGTGGAATACATCCACTTGTTTTCAATAATAGAAATATTAAAATTACTAAGTCTCTCTAAAGGAGATTACGGCAGCGTTACTGGATATTAATAGTTATCGCCATACTAATATGGCAGTCCATAAATATAATTTGAAGGTTGTAATGGACGCAGGTTCGTGCGTCATATAGCTAGCTAGAGGCGATGGCCTCTTGGAGCTAATCAGCGACAGCTTTAGTCTTATATTTATGGACTGCCATATTAGTATGGCGATAACTATTAATATCCAGTAACGCTGCCGTATTCTCCTTTAGAGAGACTTAGTAATTTTAATATTTCTAATATATATATATATATATATATATATATAATATATATATATATATATATATATTGTTATTCTACCAATTATATACGTTTTTATTATTGTTTTGCAATTTACTTAATCTTCGGTATATTGTTATTTTAATATTTCTATTATATGTAATTTTCTAGATGGTGTAATTTAATTGTTCATTTTGAATTGATAAAAGGTGTTTTTTTCTAATTTATATATATATATTATATTTTCTGATATTTGATTTAGTATTTCTAAATTGAATTTTTCCCTGTAAGTTGGGAATAATATTCCCTTAAATAATTATTATATATACACACACACACACACACACACACATCATGAGGCTTCCAAATAGGAAAGCCTTGTGCTAGAAAGAGCAGTAAAAAACTCAAACCACCAATTAAGGATAAATTCTCGAAAGGAATGAAAATTAAAAACGTTTACCATCTCAATTATTTCCCAGACCATGGTTTCAGCCTAATGACTAATTCGTTTTGTGCAAGGCCACTGGTAATAATAATTTATTATTATTTACTATGTTTAAATATTCTCTGATAAATTTGTTCGAAATTTTTACTGGCATCCTTTCTGTCGCCGGAAATAATCTGCGTCTGCGCAGTGGTCTGAAAAGTTAGGATATACAGGCAGTTAGTTTTACATGTGGATCTGGCTGGGTGTATATTTGAAATCCAAAGGATTTCCCACTGATGAAAACTGGCCTCAGCGAATATTCTTTTGCTGGAAATAGTTAGAAACCATGAACAAACATCCTTTTCACAGAAGAAATAACTAGTATTATGAAGGAACAGGCATGGCTGTGTCCTGAGAAGCTTGCTTCTCAACCACATGGTTCTGGGTTCAGTCCCACTGCATGGCACCTTGGGCAACCATCTACTATAGCCTCAGACTGACCAAAACTTAGTGAGTGGATTGCGTAGACGGGGCATGGCTGTGTGGTTAGGGAGCTTGCTTCTTAACTGCATGGTTTCGGGTTCAGTCCCACTGTGTGGCACTTTGGGTAGGTGTCTTTCACTATAGCCCCGAGCCGACCGGAGCTTTGTGATTGAATTCGGTAGGTGGAAGTTACTGCCGTGTGTGTATGTGTGCGTATAGCTGCTCAGTACCTCTCTGAAAGGGAAAGAGGGAGGAAAACTGAAAGAAGCCTATTTTGTGTGTGTGTGTTCCACTTGACAACCAATGCCAGTGTTTTTAAGTCCCCTTTAACTTAGCGGTTTGGCAAAAGTGATAGACTAAGTGCTAGGCCTGCAACGAATAAATCTTGGGGTTGATTTCTCTGACTAAAACTCTTTAAGGCAGTGCTCCAGCAAGGCCCCAGTCAAATGGCTGGAACAAGTAAAAGAATAAAAGAACATACAAAATTGCTTATATGACAAGCGTCCCATGATCTGAACACAAGCGGACTGGAAGAACACTCGATGTATATGCCTATGTCAATGGAATTCACAAGGCTTTGGTCAGGTCTGGGAATAACAGAGGTCACTTGCAGTGTGATTGAACTTGGAACCAAATGGTTAGGAAGCAAACTTTTCAAACTTCCCCAGAGATTGGATAAATGCACAGTACCGAATGGGCCACTTTTGGTGAGCAGAACTGGTGATGTGAAACTGAAATAAACTTCTCCATTTTACCATTTTAGATTCAGTCCCATTGCACAGTACTTTGGTTAGTCATGGGCGATAGTAGTAAGCACTTGCCCAGTGTCTTAGTGGATAATATATGAGAGAGAGAGAGAGAGAGAGAGTATGTGTGTGCGTGCGTGGTAGACACATCATTTAACATCTACTTTCCATGTTGGCATGGGCAAGACAGTTTAACTGGAACGCTGCACCACATTCCAGTCTCATTTGGCATGGCTTCTATGACTGGATGCCCTTCCTAATGCCAACCACTCCTAGATTGTAATGCATCCTTTTTACATATATATCCTGTGTAGATAAAATATACATATTATCGTTTAACGTCCGTTTTCCATGCTAGCATGGGTTGGACGGTTCGATCGGGGTCTGGGAAGCCAGAAGGCTGCACCAGGCTCCAGTCTGATCTGGCAGTGTTTCTACAGCTAGATGCCCTTCCTAACGACAACCACTCCTAGATTGTAATGCATCCTTTTTACATATATATCCTGTGTAGATAAAATATACACATCATTATCGTTTAACGTCCGTTTTCCATGCTAGCATGGGTTGGACAGTTCGATCGGGGTCTGAGAAGCCAGGAGACTGCACCAGGCTCCAGTCTGATCTGGCAGTGTTTCTACAGCTGGATGCCCTTCCTAACGCCAACCACTCAATGAGTGTAGTGGGTGCTTTTTACACGCCACTGACACAGGGGCCAGAAGAGGCTGGCAAACGACCACAATCGGTTGGTGCTTTATATGTGTCACCGACACAGACGCCAGTCAGGCTGTGCTGGCATGTATATAAAATATATATAGCTGTGTATATTCATATGTACAGATAAACATATACAATATATATGTATATGTACGTATCTACTTAAAAACATATATACATGCTTAAATTTTTGAAGATTTCTTGGATATTATTGTAATTGAAAAATGAAAAGGTAAAAAAATAAAAATAAAAATTATTTGCAGTATTTTTCAACTTTTTGTTTAAAAATTTTTTTCTATTTTTTTTTTACATATCTTTTATTCCTTTTTTCTTCATCTAAGTGTTTGTGTGAGCGTATGCATATATAAACGTGTGTGTGCGCATGTATGCATTTTATGTATGTGTGTTTGTGTACATGTTACATGTCTTGTCTTTTTTCCTTTTTTTTGCTGTTGTTGCCAACACGAATGTTTTTTTTTTTCTTTTAAGTTTAAATTTATTTTTTCTAAAAGGAGGGATGTTACTCAAAAAAAAAAAAAAAAAAAAAAAATGGAATTTTTTTTATATATTTTTTTTTTTTTTCCTTTCATTACTTCTGGCTGCTGCTGCTGATCTTGTGATTGTGGTCAGGTTAAGGTCAAATGTATTTAATGATGATAAAAATGAGAGGTGAAGTGGATGACAATGATGGCAACTGCTGCTGTTGCTCTTGTTGCTAATAATAAGGTTTATAATTGTCAACTGCCTTCTAGGTGATGTTTCTACATAGTGTGTGTCTCATTAGGTGTGTTGAGTTTATCCTTTTGTGTACGAGTAGAATTAGTAAAGAATTATCTTAATTTTCCTTTTGATTTGGTTAAACTGTTTGGCCTCTGTTGTTGTTTCCTTACTATTGTTGTTGTTGTTGTTCCTGATGTTTGTGGTGTTTGTAGTTGTTCCGCATTTTCTGTTGATATTTGTAATCTTTGGGGCATCGATGCTGAGCTATTACCATTTCCTCCAAGAAGTCACTGTCGAGCACGAAAGCAAAACGGCAACCTGACCCTAGCAGTTGTATAGGATCTCAATGGTGTATTTCTGAACGGTTACATGGCTATTTCCCCGGCAGGGTCGACTGCCAACAGCGATGGTCGGTAGAAACAGGTGTTACTGGTCATCGAATCGTACCAGAAAACTAGACCCAGATGTATCGGACAAACAGACAGACAGACACAGCAAGCACATGCGGTCAGTTCAACAATGATCTCAAAAGAAACGGGTCACTGTTGACGGCTGACATACGAAACGCAGTTTCTAAAATGGGACGTGTGCACATGTCTTTCTATCTATCTGTCAACCTGGTTCTAAAATCTGGACTGTCCATACACTATTGAACTTGAAGTCTGTGAGGTATTGCCTGTGGACATTGTAATGCCAGTCTGTTGCTGGTTTCCTCCTTGAATGTTGTGAACATGCTACAAGAAAACAAATGAAACAAAAAGACATCATTATTATTATTATTATTATTATTATTAAGAGAGTAGCACATGCCATCAAAGTGACACTGGGGTACAATTATACAAAACTCAATATACCAATCACGACTACCCATGTGATAAGGGTACACCAGGCACATGCATCACAACCATTTGTGCGCGACATGGTGATCTCGTATTAAGATAAACAGTGCATGACCTTTCAGGTGGGGCCCAGTTAGAATTTTCTTCAGGTAGAGTAGCCCATCCCACTCAAAAGGTCCCTGAATAAGGGTTGTTTAAGGATGTTGAAAGAACCACCCATGTTTCCAGAGGTGAATTATCCAAACCTCTATGAATCCTTTCAACACATGGCTATGATGCTCCCCCACTACTTCTGCTCATGGTCAGAGGTGCACATATCGTCAGCCACTAAGGGACATGCTCAACTGATTAAGGTCAAACAACTGACAAGCAAATCCGTGGTATTGAGGAGTAAGGCGGTGAGCTGGTAGAAACGTTAGCATGCCGGGCGAAATGCTTAGCGGTATTTCGTCTGCCACTACGTTGCGAGTTCAAATTCCGCCGAGGTTGACTTTGCCTTTCATCCTTTTCGGGATCGATAAATTAAGTACCAGTTACGCACTGGTGTCGATGTAATCGACTTAATCCATTTGTCTGTCCTTGTTTGTTTCCTCTGTGTTTAGCCCCTTGTGGATAGTAAAGAAATAGGTATTTCGTCTGCCGTTACGTTCTGAGTTCAAATTCTGCCGAGGTCGACTTTGCCTTTCATCCTTTCGGGGGTCGTTTAAATAAGTACCAGTTATTCACTGTGGTCGGTAAAATCGACTTAATCCGTTTGTCTGTCCTTGTTTGTCCCCTCTGTGTTTATCCCCTTGAAGGTAGTAAAGAAATAGGTATTGAGCAGAATATTTGCTGAAGCCCATCTTTTATACCAAGACAAACCAATGTACATAGTAATTGCACGCTGGTATAAGTGAAGGACCCCATCTCTCTTCGTGTATTTTTGGTGAGTAACACAAACAAACGAGACCAGTGGCATTTGTTCATATAACAGGCCTCGATGCTCCTGTAATTGACGTCTGCCAATCTCACAAAACATACGGACATTACATGAAGCATTAATGCTGACTAGGTTTTCTAAGACCCTTGTATCAATATGGCATGCTGGCTCCACATTCAAAACTACACATGTGCCTGTCAATACATTATGCAAAAATAACATCACAAGTTAAAGGAAAAGCAATGAGAAATAATTTGGAAGATTCCTTTTCGTTCATGGTTTAACAGAGTTACCTCCCTTCCAAGAATATTTTCAGTTGAGACACAAAACTTATTTCGTTTTTAGATGGACTCTTTACTCTCTTTACTCTTTTACTTGTTTCAGTCATTTGACTGCGCCCATGCTGGAGCACCGCCTTTAGTCGAGCAAATCGACACCGGAACTTACTCTTTGTAAGCCCAGTGACGGGGACGTAAACACACCAGCATCGGTTGTCAGGCAATGCTAGGGGAACAAACACACATACATATATATATACATATATACGACAGGCTTCTTTCAGTTTCCGTCTACCAAATCCACTCAGAAGGCATTGGTCGGCCCGAGGCTATAGCAGAAGACACTTGCCCAAGATGCCACGCAGTGGGACTGAACCCGGAACCATGTGGTTGGTTAGCAAGCTACTTACCACACAGCCACTCCTGCTGTATATATTTGTATGTGTGTGTGTCTGAGTTTGTCCCCACCACCATCGCTTGACAACTGATGCTGGTGTGTTTACATCCCCATAACATAGTGATTCGGCAAAAAGCGACCGATAGAATAAGCACTAGGCTTAGAAAGAATAAGCCCTGGGGTCAATTCGTTCGAATAAAGGTGGAGCTCCAGCATGGCCGCAGACAAATGACAAACATCATCGTTTAACGTCCGTTTTCCATGCTAGCATGGGTTAGACGGTTCAACTGGGGTCTGTGAAGCCAGAAGGCTGCATCAGGCCCAGTCTGATCTGGCAGTGTTTCTATGGCTGGATGCCCTTCCTAACGCCAACCACTCCGTGAGGTAAACAGAAACATATAAAGGAATAAAATACGTACATACATACATACATACACACACACACACACACAGCTAGCCTAGCACATTTTCCATCATTTACCTGCAAAGCATGAGTGACAACCAGAAGACAGCCCAAAAATACAGAAGAGTATTTCCTTGAAGAAAATGACTTGTTGACTGACACCCAGCATGGACTTCGACTAGGTAGAAGCTGCCTGACACAGCTCTTGCAACACTATGGTTGGGTCTTAAAACAGCTGCTAAACAACTCAAGTGTGGATGTGATATATCTCAACTTTGCAAAAGCCTTTGGTAAAGATGACCAAGGTATGATATGTCAAACTGCGTGATCTCAGCTTAGTCGGAAAACTTGGAGAGTGGCTACACGACTCTCTAAAAGGTAGGCGACAGGCAGTGGTGGCCAATGGAGCCACCGCAAAGGAAACACAAATCGTAAGTGGTGTTCCACAGGGCACTGTCTTAGGGCCACTGCTATTTATAGTGGCCCTCTCAAACATGCCAGTTGTCAAGCAATGTTGGTGGGAGACAGACACAAAGGCATACACACATAAATATATACATATATATTCTATACATGGAGGCGCAATGGCCCAGTGGTTAGGGCAGCGGACTCGCGGTCGTAGGATCACGGTTTCAATTCCCAGACCGGGCGATGTGAGTGTTTATTGAGCGAAAACACCTAAAAGCTCCACGAGGCTCCGGCAGGGGGTGGTGATCCCTACTGTACTCTTTCACCACTCTTTCTTCTGTTGGCCTGCTCGCTTAGCCAGCGGGGTGGCGTCATTCGAAGGCTAAAACAATGCGCACGCATTGTGACCAGCGATGTGTAACTACATCTGATGGACTGGTCGGTCACGTGATCACGTGATATTCTATACAACTGGCTTCTTTCAGTTTCCATCTACCAAATTCACTCAAGGATTTGGTTGGCCCAGGCTATAATAGAAGACACTTTTGTCCAAGGTGTCATGCAGTGGGACTGAACCTGGAACCATGTGGTTGGGAAGTAAACTTCTTACCACAAAGCCACGCCTGCACCAATTTAAATTGCTTTAATTAAATCTCATCTAATACATCATCATCATCGTTTAACGTCCGCTTTCCATGCTCGCATGGGTTGGATGGTTCAACTGGGGTCTGGGGAGCCCGAAGGCTGCACCAGACCAGTCAGATCTGGCAGTGTTTCTACAGCTGGATGCCCTTCCTAACGCCAACCACTCCGAGAGTGTAATACACAAACTTAAAAATACATTCATTTTATTAATACAAAGGAAATTTCATAAATGAAATAAAATAAAATGGATAAAAAGTGAAGTAGCTGACCTTTACCTGATAATCTGAAGTTCCTATAGTACTGCCCCCTGTCGTGGTGACAGGGGGAATAACTCTTACCCGTTTTGATGGAGGTTGGTTGTGACTAGATGACTGATCAGCAGCGGCTGCTTGCTGTGAGGTAAAAAAAATAACAATTAGGAGTGGATAGAGGGCTGAGGGGAAACAGAAAAATAGGAGGAGAAAGAGGTTCATGGATTAAGTTCACCACACATGCAAGCCCTGGCAGGAGTTGAACTCGGAAAACAGAGGACCAGAACCAATACCACAAAGCATCTAAGTCCACGGGTTACTCTTTTACTTGTTTCAGTCATTTGACTGCGGCCATGCTGGAGCACCGCCTTTGGTCAAGCAAACCGACCCCGGGACTTATTCTTTGTAAGCCCAGTACTTATTCTATTGGTATCTTTTGCTGAACCGCTAAGTGACGGGGACGTAAACACACCAGCATCGGTTGTCAAGCAATGCTAGGGGACAAACACAGACACACACACACATATATATATATATATATATATATACACACATATATACGACGGGCTTCTTTCAGTTTCCGTCTACCAAATCCACTCACAAGGCATTGGTCGGCCCGAGGCTATAGCAGAAGACACTTGCCCAAGGTGCCACGCAGTGAGACTGAACCCGGAACCATGTGGTTGGTTAGCAAGCAACCTACCACACACCCACTCTTGACAATTTTTTTTTTTTTTATCTATAGAACACTTTGAATACTATTTTGTTCTGGTGGACCCTCATAGACGTTCCATAAGCTCTATCTGCGACGATTTCATCTCAATCGAAGGAGAGGGGCTTTCTCCGTCCGGGTTGCGGATCCGTGGAATAAACTGCAGGACGAGATAGTGAAGATGCCGACGACCGCTTGGTTCAAAGTCTCTCTTGACCAGAAATGGCCTCAACTCTTTGCATGAACACCCTTCCTGTACATAACTCCATGTCCCCCTACATGGCCTTGCTTTTTGCGCCAAAAAATTAACTTAAAAACTAGTTTTATAGAAACTTCAAACTTCCTCTTTTGTTTTTCACCCATTAGCTTGTGTAGGTTGAACTATGTAAAATGTTAGAGAAAAAAACCCAGCTGTTTCTTGCAATACTTACCAATAAATACATCAAAACCAAAATTTTTTAGAGGCCCTTAAAATACTCCTGCAGATCCCCAATTACTATTTTGCTGTGTGAACTCCCAAAAATCTGATGCAGACCCTTAGGAACTATATGGATCCCAGTTGAGAACCCCTGATCTAATCCATTATCCCGATTCCATGTATATATATATATATATATGTATATATATATATATATCATCATCGTTCAACGTCCGTTTTAGGGCAAAAGAAAGAAATCCCTATGCCAAATACGCCGAGAAATAGACTTTAAATCGTCAATAACTGGACCGTCTCTTACTCTTTGAGAATTTTCAGTCTGATCACATGTGTCTCAAGGTGTGCTGCAAAATTTCTATTTAGATATA
>NC_043015.1:42159039-42174039 GCF_006345805.1 Octopus sinensis
GGCTTACAAAGAATAAGTCCCGGGGTCAATTTGCTCGACTAAAAAAGGTGGTGCTCCAGCATGGCCACAGTCAAATGACTGAAACAAGTAAAAGAGTAAAAGAGTATTCCATCAATTACGATAACGAGGGTTCCAGTGATCTGATCAAATGGAACAACCAGCTCGTGAACTTATACAAGTGGCTGAGCACTCTGCAGACACACGTACCCTTAACTCAGAGATATTCAGCACGACACAGAATGTCACAAAGCTGGCCCTTTGAATTACTGGTACCACTCGTTTTTGCTAGGTGAGTGTTCTGGAGCAAGATGAAAAAGTGTCCTGCTCAAGGGCACCAATGGGAATCGAAACACCAGGAATTGAACTCATGACCTTACTATTGTGAGTCGAATGCCCTGACCACTAAGCCACGTGCTTCCACAACCATTGACATAGCTTTGTTGATTTGGCCCTTTGGTCAACTGGATAAGAAAAGGAGTACCAACTGCATATAGAATTTCTGCCAGATCAAGATTGAAGCCTGGTGCAGCTATCTGGCTCGCCAGCCCTCAGTCATTCGTCCAACCCATGCTAGCATGGAAAGCGGACGTTAAACGACGATGATGATGACATTTAATTCCACAGAAACCATGCAATTAATAAATAAAAACCAACACAACTTACTTTGATCTCTTGAAATCTTTCATTAATGTTGGATGCTCAGGCATTTTCTTTATATCCTCCCAATCTTTTTCTGATAAAAAAAAATACATAAATACATAAATAAAAGCTGTTTCTAATTTGGGCACAAGGAGAGCAATTTTAAGGTGAGGACCCCAGTAGTTGACTTTATCTTTCATCCCACTGGGATTAATAAAATAGAGATAATCTCAGTAAAATCTGAATTCAGAACAAAAGATGTTGGAAGAAACACTGCAAGGCCCTTTTGTCTGACATCTAAGGATTCTGCCCATTTACCATAATAATAATAATCCTTTCTGTTATAGAAATATATTTCTTTATTACCCACAAGGGGCTAAACATAGAGGGGAGAAACAAAGACAGGAAAAGGGATTACATCGACCTAGTGCAAAACTGGTACTTTATTTATCGACCCCAAGAGGATGAAAGGCAAAGTCGACCTTGGCAGAATTTGAACTCAGAACGTAACGACAGACGAAATACCGCCTAGCATTTCACCTGGCGCGCTAACGTTTCTGCCAACTAATCCTCAATGATAATAATAATGTTTTAAAATTTTACCACAAGGGTAGCAATTTTGGGGGAAGGGATGAAGCAATTACATTGACCCCAGTGTTCAACTGGTACTTATTTTATCGACCCCAAAAGGATGAAAAGGCAAAGTCGACTTCGGCGGAATTTGAACTCAGAACATAGCGACAGGCAAAATACCGCTAAGCATTTCGTCCAGCATGCTAACGATTCTGCCAGTTCATCGTCATGATAATAACAATAATGATGATAATCCTTTCTTTTATAAAAATAGTAATCTTCAATAATAATCAAAAATGATAATGATATAGGAGGTTGTGGGGTAAGAAGCTTGCTTCCCAACCACAGGGTTTCAGGTTCAGTCCTACTGCATGGCACCTTGGGTAAGTGTCTTCTACTATTGCCTGAGGCCAACCAAAGCCTCGTGAGCAGATTTGGTCGATAGAAACTGAAAGAAGCCATCATGAATATATATATATATATATATATATATATATATATCTATATATATATATATCATCATTTAGCGTCCGCTTTCCATGCTAGCATGGGTTGGACGGTTCAACTGGGGTCTGGGAAACCAGATGGCTGCACCAGGCCCAGTCTGATCTGGCAGAGTTTCTACAGCTGGATGCCCTTCCTAACGCCAACCACTCAATGAGTGTAGTGGGTGTTTTTTACACGCCACTGACACAGGGGCCAGAAGAGGCTGGCAAACGACCACGGTCAGATGGTACTTTTTACGTGCCACCGGCACAGGGGCCAGGCTAGGTTGGCAACGGCCACGATCGGATGGTGCTTTTTACGTGGCATGTGTATATGTATGTATATGTATGTGGTTGTGTGGTAAGAGGCTTGCTTCCTAACCCAACCACATGGTTCCGAGTACAGTCCCACTGTGTGGCACCTTGGGCCAACCAAAGCCTTGTGAGTAGATTTGGTAGACAGAAACTAAAAGAAGCCCGTTGTGTGCGTATATATACATACATGTATATATTTGTGTGTGTGTGTTCGTCTCCCCCTCCACCATCGCTTGACAACCGATGTTGGTGTGTTTACGTCCCCTTAACTTAGCAGTTTGGCAAAAGAGACCAATAGAATAAGTACTGGGCTTACAAAGAATAAGTCCTGGGGCCGATTTGTTTGACTAAAGGTGGTGCTCCAGCATGGCTGCAGCCAAATGACTGAACTAAATGAACAATAAAAGATACCTTCAACAGGCTTCCACACAAGTTTCCACCAACCAGATTCAAATCACAAAGCACTGGTCGGCCCAAAGCCATAAAAGTACCATACAGTGGGACTGAACTCAATACCACGTAGTTTCAAAGCAAGCCCCTTAAGTTAAGTTAATTATTTGGCTCAAAAAGCAAAAAGCAAGGCCATGTAGGGAGACATGGAGTTATGTACAGGGTGGTGTTCATGCAAAGAGTTCAGGCCATTTCTGGTCAAGGGAGACTTTGAACCGAGCGGTCGTCGGCATCTTCACTATCTCGTCCGGCAGCTTATTCCACGGATCTGCAACCTGGACGGAGAAAGCCCCTCTCCTTCGATTGAGATGAAATCGTCGTAGATAGAGCTTTTAAACCCATAACCATGCCTATTTAACCCTTTCATTACTGTATTTATTTTGAGGTGCTCTGTGTTTCTTTCAATCATTTTAAATATAACAAAGAATTTTGTAAAGTAGTTTAGTTATCATTAAACTAGTGTTTAGAACATAAATTGTGACTAAGGCATGGTGGAATATTTTAATTCAGGCCCAGTCTGATCTGGCAGTGTTTCTGCAGCTGGATGCCCTTCCTAATGCCAACCACTCCGAGAGTGTAGTGGGCGCTTTTTATGTGCCACCTGCACAAGTACCAGACGAGGCTGGCAAACGGCCACGATCAGGTGATGTTTTTTACGTGCCACCGGCATGGGGGCCAGACGAAGCTGGCAATGGCCACAATCGGATGGTGCTTTTTACATGAAAACAAGACATTTTACCACTGAGCCAGAGCTGGTTTTGGCCGGGTTAGTAACAAAAGGGTTAAAATGGGAAAAGAAAAAGAAAAATGCTGGGTTAGAAAAAAAAGGAGAAGCTTACCCTGAGGAAAACCCATGACATTAAAAATCCTATCCAGCTGATCTTGGTGGTAAGGGTTACTAGTTTTGATATCCTCCTGGCGGCAGTGAAATATTGGTTCCGATGTTAACAGTTCAGCAAAAATACACCCAATAGCCCAAATATCTGGAAAAAAGAAATAATAATGAAATTATTGTATACAGTGCTCAGGTGCACAACAACTAGTCAAAAGTGCGTATCATACCTCCCAACAATGTATGCACATTGAGTATGATACATATTTGCCTGTTTTAGTGTTTTATTTGGATTCAATTTTTTCTACATTTCCTGTTACCACTTGAACTAACACTCCTTAAAACATCCTCTTTCGTCTCTACCTCTCATGGGACAAGGTGGTGAAGCACGACCTTCGAACTTTAGGTCTCACCGAAGAAATGACTAGAGCCCGAGACCTTTGGAAGTATGCTTTGCGTGAGAAGACCCAGCAGGACAAGTGAGACCATAACCCATGGCCTCTACCTGGGATGTAGCCAGTCCACCTATGCATACCTTTCCTTCTTGGGACACAAAACTCTACTTGTGAGGACCTGTTGAGGCAAGTGAAAATCAAAATCGAAATCGATCAACATGAATGGAAATTGCAGCTGTGATACCAGTGCCGGTGATACGTAAGAGAACCATCCGAACGTGGCCGTTGCCAGCGCTGCCCCGACTGGCCTCCGTGCCGGTGGCATGTAAAAAGCACCATCCGATCGTGGCCATTGCCAGCCTCACCTGGCCTCCATGCCAGTGGCACGTAAAAAGCACCCACTACACTCACGGAGTGGTTGGCGTTAGGAAAGGCATCCAGCCATAGAAACATTGCCAGATCAGACTGGGCCTGGTGCAGCCTTCTGGCTTCCCAGACCCCAGTTGAACCGTCCAACCCATGCTAGCATGGAAAGCGGACGCTATACGATGATAATGATGATAAAATGGTGAAAATATCTTAGAAAGCAGGCAACACAGACTGCATCCAACTGTAAAGAATCTACCTCAGCAAGATCCCCCTAACTCATGCCAGCATAGAAAGACAAATGTAAAAACAAACAAATGAACAAATTAACAGAAGAAAGAGAATCGGACTCAACCTACCAATTGCTTTTGTGTAATGTCTCGCTCCTAATAATAATTCTGGTGCTCTGTACCAAAAAGTCACAACCACAGGATCTAGATCTGCTAGAGGTTTTAACGGATTGTTGAACAGACGTGCAAAACCCATATCAGCTGGAATTTAAAATGAAAGCGAAAGTAAGTAAATGGGAAAAAAAAGTGATCAAAATCTAATCTGACATTCTCAGAAAAGACCAGTTTTTGTGAAGATGAGGGATTATACCTGCAACGGTTGGAGAACAGGGGGGAGGGTTATTTAACAGGTGTGTTCTTTTAATTTTGTAAACTAAAGTGTGAAGAATGTAGTCCAGGCAGATGATAAATCAGAATGGTGCAAAGTATTGAAGTTGGTGTCGATCAAAAGATCGTACTTTTACGTTCTTATAGAACGTCGCTACTTATTCTCATCGTCGTTTAACATCCGCCTTCCATCCTGGCATGGGGCTGGATGGTTTGACAGAAGCTGGGTAGGCAGAAGATTGCACCAGATTCCTGAGTCCGTTTTGCTGCTATGATTCCTTAGGCATTCAACATGAGAAGAATTTGCTCTGTTTGGCCATATTATGGATTCCACTGCTTCAACACTCAACAAACACCTCAAAGCTTACCTTCACATGTTACAGGCTGTTCTGAATATCCCAAAGAAAAGGGCACCCAAATAATCAAAGACTATGGCTGTCTTCTTGTAATCACTGATGCCATTAGAGACTGGCATGGCTGTATAGTTAAGAAGTTTTCTTCCCAACTACATAGACTTGAGTTCAGTCTCACTGCAGGGCACCTTGGGCAAATGTCATCTGTTAAAGCACCAAGCCAACCAAAGCCTTATGAGTGGATTTTGGTAGATGAAAACTGAAAGAAGCCTGTCGTGTGCATTTGTGTGTGCCCTTGTCTGGACATCACATATGGTTGTAAATGAACATTGCCATACAAGCAAGGTTGTTTGTTTCCAGTTAGAGGAAACATGAGGATTAGCAAAAGGAAGGGCACTCGGTCAGTAAAATCTGCCTCAACAGATCCTGTTCGACCTGCGCAAGTATGGAAAAGCAAATGTTAAACATTGATGATGATTGCTAAAGTCCTAAATAAGAATTAGTGATGCACTCATATGATACGAACATCTCAACATGGATACACATGGGTCAGCCGTCCCCCAAAAAGACCACCAACCAGCTCTGTATGGACACAGAACGCTTACCTCTGCTGAATAGTGATACCCGATTCACCATGCAATATCATGATGGAGTCCAGCCAATTCAAGCAAGCTGAACCAGGAAGTAAAATAGGACTCTCAAGAGTAAAATCCTAATCAATTTGATAAGAATTTTTACTCATAAAAGAGTTAAAGTCAGAGTTGAACTTGCTCTGATTGGCCTGACTTGGGTCATGTCACCCCATCATTATATTCCACAGCATTTGAATAATATCACTCAACAGAGGTAACATCTGCCTTTATAGGTGCAGGAGTGGCCGTGTGGTAAATAGCTTGCTTACCAACCACATGGTTCCAGGTTCAGTCCCACTGTGTGGCATCTTGGGCAAGTGTCTTCTGCTATAGCTTCGGGCAGACCAATGCCTTGTGAGTGGATTTGGTAGACGGAAACTGAAAGAAGCCTGTCGTATATATGTATATACATATGTGTGTGTGTGTGTGTGTGTGTGTGTGTGTGTGTGTGTGGTGTGTGTGTGTGTGTGTGTGTGTGTGTGTATATATATGTTTGTGTGTCTGTGTTTGTCCCCCTAGCATTGCTTGACAACCGATGCTGGTGTGCTTACGTCCCCCGTCATTTAGCGGTTCGGCAAAAGAGACCGATAGAATAAGTACTGGGCTTACAAAAGAATAAGTCCCGGGGTCGATTTGCTCGACTAAAGGCGGTGCTCCAGCATGGCCGCAGTCAAATGACTGAAACAAGTAAAAGAGTAAAGAGTATGCTATACAAGATCAACCAAATCCATGTAAGCATATAAAAAAACCCAGACAAATGGGCACAAAATAAATACAATGATATTCATTGGTAAATAGAGGTACTTGTATTTTCAACATCTGAGGATTTGGAATTTGGGGTTTGCATAGAGGATTGTTTTGTTTTTTTTTTGTTCATTTTTTAAAATCTATTATTAAGAAATAATAAACAATTCCAAAGACAAAAAGACTTACCAATCTTAACTCTTCCTCTTTCTGGGCCTTCACCCATTACAAGTATATTGGCAGGTTTCTGAATAAGATAAATGGTAACATAAGTTACAGTATGGCAGTGTGGTCTTTATAAACAAGAGGTAATGTTCAGAAATGAGATGGCAGCTATAAAATGAGGTGGTGGTGGTGGCAAAGGGTAAAGGCCCTCTTTGGTCATGAATAACCACGGGATTGCACCTAGAAAGTTACCCTTCAAGGCACAAGTCCAGGCAAGGTTGTTTTTATGGAAGACCAGTAATCATCATCATCGTTTAACATCCGTTTTCCATGCTAACATGGGTTGGACAGTTCAACTGCGCCAGGCCCAGTCTGATCTGGCAGTGTTTCTACAGCTGGATGCCCTTCCTAACGCCAACCAGTCCGAGAGTGTAGTGGGTGCTTTTTATGTGCCACCTACACAGGTGCCAGACGAAGCTGGCAACGGCCACAATCAGATGGTGCTTTTTACGTGCCACTGGCACGGAGGCCAGTCGGGCAGTGCTGGCAACGGCCACATTCAGATTGTTCTCCTATGTGCCACCGGCACTGGTATCACAGCTACAATTTCCATTGATGTTGAACGATTTGGTTTTAAATTTTGGAACAAAACTAATAATCTTAGGGGAGGTGGTAATTCGATAACATCAACACCAGTGCCTGACAGGTACTTATTTTATGGAACCTCAAAAGGACAAAAAAAAAAAAAGTCAACCTTAGTGGAATTTGAACTCAGAACATACAGAAGGATGAAATACCACTTAGCATTTTGCTGGCATGCTAAAGATTTTGCCAGCTCATTGCTTTTGGCTGCTTTAAAAATAATAATCATTTCAAATTTCAGCACCAGGCCAGCAATTATATAGGGAGGTGGGTCACCAATATTTCAGTACTTGACTAGTACTTATTCTATGGAACTCCAAAAGGGTGAAAGGTAAAGCTGACCTCATCAGGATTTGAACTCGGAGTGTACAAGCACTGGAGGAAATGCTGTAGAACATTTTGTCCAAAGAACTAATGATTCCACCAACCTGACTTTTTGTTTTTAATTAATAACAAATCAATAATAATAATAACTAGCACTATGACCTGGCAACACCGGGCATTCAATTGGCGTATCAAGTTTCGGGCATTTTGATTGGGTTTTGGATAGAAAATTCACAAAATAGTCACTTCTATTGATTTTTAAATGGCTTTGCAGTGTGACTGGGGAAATGTAAAGATGTGCATGACCATCCTTGGACGGTTTTGAATGACCATAGAAAGTGCGAGCCCTCTAACTGAAAAATTGTGGACACGCACACACAGACATTTTGCCATTTATATATATAGAGATAATAATAATAATATACTTACTAAATCCCTGTGGAGAACCCAATTGGAGTGCAAATAATGAATACCGTCCAATATTTGGAACAGCAGTGACTTGACCATATTCTTTGGGAAGCTAATTTGTTTCTTGTTGGCTTTGGCAGACCTGTGGAACTTGATTATATGCTGAAACACACACAGGAAGACAAAACAGAGAGACACAAGTTAATTACATCAGTTATAAGACCGGTTGAGAGCAGGTTTGCAAGATTCAATAACAAACTGAGACATACAATAAATCGAACTTAATGATATTGATTATACATTATCTGAAGCAGATGGAAGAATCATTTTGAGTTACTTGGAAGATACAAAAAAAAAAAAAACTTAAATTCACTATTTCTTATTTCTTTACTGCCCACAAAAATGCAGAGACCAATGCCCTGTGAGAAGAAACCCATCATGCATATATATATATTATATATATATATATATATATTTAATAATTAGGGTTCCGCAAAGATTTAAGTAGAAGAAATAGCTAACGTTTTTTGGCTGCTATTTCTAAACTTCGGTATGTGGTAAGGCAAATCTTTGCTGAACCCTAATTATTAAGTATTACTTAAGTTTACCAGAGGGGACAAACAAGGACAGACAAACAGATTAAGTCAATTATATCGACCCCACTGCGTAACTGGTACTTATTTAATCGACCCCAAAAGGATGAAAGGCAAAGTCAACCTCGGCAGAATTTGAACTCAGAACGTTGCGGCAGACGAAATATGGCTATGCATTTCGCCTGCCGTGTTAACGTTTCTGCCAGCTCGCCGCCTTAAATTAACTATTTCCAGTCACACAACCTTGACCTGGTCATCAACACAGTTTCAGGGCAGTGAAAGTTACAGTTTGTTTGTTTTTTTGCATTTGCTTTTCTATGCTGGCATGGGTTAGGTGAGTACTTATTTTACAACTGGAAGCCCTTCCTGTCACTGACCCTTACCCGTTTTACAAGTAAAGCATTTTTTTATTCCATTGCTTAGAGACAAGGGATGTAAAATGAGATCGGACAAGAAACAGAAATGACAACATCACACACATACATGTGTGTGTGTGTGTGTGTGTGTTTACTTGCAAGTGCATGCGTGTGTGTGCATAAAAGTCATGATGTATTTCTGTTGAGATGCTCTGTGCTTCTTTCAATTAATTTTAAATATAACAAAGAATTTAGTAAAAATAACTTCGTTATCATTAAGCTAGTGTTAGGAACATAAACTGTGACTAAGGTTTGGTGGAAGATTTTAATTCAAAACTTTTGAAAACAAGACATTCGTACTCAGAGCCAAAGCCAGTTTTAGCCAGGTTTTCCATGCTGGCATGGGTTGGACAATTTGACCAGAGCTGACAAGCCAGAGAGCTGCACCAGGCTCCAGTCTGATTTGGCTTAGTTTCTATGGCTGGATGCTCTTCCTGACACCAACCACTACAGTGTGTGCTGGATGCTTATAACGTGGAACTGGGACAAGTACTTTTATGTGACACCAGCAAGAGTGCCATATAAAAACTCATGCTGGCACCATATATCATCATCATTTAACGTCCGCTTTCCATGCTAGCATGGGTTGGACGATTTTGACTGTGGGCTGGCGAACCAGATGGCTGCACCAGGCTCCAATCTTGATCTGGCAGAGTTTCTACAGCTGGATGCCCTTCCTAACACCAACCACTCCGAGAGTGTAGTGGATGCTTTTTACATACCACCGGCATGGGGGCCAGTCAGGCAGCACTGGAAATGACCTTGCTCAAATCGAATATATATATATAATAACAAAGGGTAAAATTAATTAATTAAGAAGTAATCAATTTTACCAAGTAGAATTCGGTATGAAAAAAGGACCATTTCACGGTAAACTTAAGCAATACTTAATAATTAGGGTTCAGCAAAGATTTGCTTTACCACATACCGAAGTTTAGAAATAGCAGCCAAAAAACCTTAGCTATTTCTTCTACTTTAAAAAGGGACTCCCAGAGAAACCAAAATACTTGGAGTCCCTTTTTAAAGTAGAAGGAATAGCTAAGGTTTTTGGCTGCTATTTCTAAACTTCGGTATGTGGTAAAGCAAATCTTTGCTGAACCCTAATTAATATAGATATATATATATATATATAAACTTTAAAATAAGAAAATGTAAAAAAATTTCATACAGATGTTTTTATCTAAAGACATTCAAATCATACATAGAAATTCCTACCTACAGCCGTTTCATACCCAATTCTTTAATTTCAGAAATAAAATTCCATATACAAAACCACTGAATGGTGTGTATCCTCAGTGATAAACTAATATACTTGGTTTTCTCTGAACACTAGTATAAACCGGTGAACTAGGATGCTCGCATCCCTTAAGGGACTTTAGTTCCTGGACTTATTAAATATATATATTTAATAACAAGTCTCCTCCTTTCAGCCTTAAATCTACCAAATTCACTCAGAAGACTTTAGTTAGCTAGGAACTATAGTAGAAGACCTTGCCCAAGGTGTAGCACAATGGGAATGAACCCCAAACCATGTGATTGGAAAGCAAATATGTTAACAACACTGCCATGTCTGTACTTTTATACAAGTCAAAAGTTAAAGTCTGCCTTGAACTTAATCATGTAGCATGGTTTTCTATGGCTGGATGCCCTTCCTAACACCAACCACTCCAAGAGTGTAATGTGTGCTTTTACGTGCCACAGGCACGGGTGCCATTTGCATTACACCGGTATCTACAACAACTGCAATTTTGAAGGCCCATCACAGTCGTGGCAGATACGAATGTCATGCAAATAGCACCCGTGCTGGTGGCATGTAAAAACACCCATTACACTCAGAGTTGTTGCTGTTAGGAAGGGCATCCACTCGTAGAAAACCATACCAAATCAGACTGGAGCCTGGTGTGGTCTTCCAGCATGCCAACCAAGTCAGACCCTTGCCAGTGTGGACAACGGACATTAAATGATGATCACGATGATGATATATACACACACCTAAGTATACACATGTTTATGTGTAGCTTTCCCTTGATATTACGTGTGATTGTAAGTGAGCATTGCAGTCATACAAGCGATGTTGTCCATTTCTAGTCTTCCTTGAAAAACATATCTGGCCATGGGAGATATTACCTGCCTGAAACCAGGTGAGGACTGGCAACAGGAAGGGCACCTAACCATAGAAAATCTGCCTCAACAAATTCCACCTGGCCGATGGGAGCACAGAAAATTAGACGTTCAAAACACTGAGGATGTTGGTGTATGGAGTTTATTCTAATTAGAGCTACAGTAATACTCCACTTACAAGATCCTAGGTTTACTCCTTACTCTCTTTAACCTTACTTGTTTCAGTCATGTGACTGTGGCCATGCTGGAGCACCGCCTTTAGTCGAGCAAATCAACCCCAGGACTTATTCTTTGCAAGCCTAGTTCTTATTCTATCGGTCTCTTTTTTGCCAAACCGCTAAGTTACGGTGACGTAGACACACCAGCATCGATGTATGTGTTTGTCCCCCCAACATCGCTTGACAACCAAGCAAAAAGAATATTATACAGAAATAACCAACTTACCCATAGGTCATGCTCAGCATAATCAAATAATAACCAAACTTTCCTATCTGTATGTGAGAGAAATACCTTCTGAAGACTAATCACATTTTTATGTCGGAGTTCTCGCAATAGCTACAAAATACAATACGAAAAAAACATTAGATGAAACAACGTCACTTTAGTTGGGTTCTGAAATTTCACAGTATAAAGGTCATATAAAGCGTTGTGAGTCAATATTGAGTTAAATAACAAACAAAAAAAAAAGACTATACGTAGCAAAAGCTGCGATACGGTGGGTCCAATTTTTTTTATCCACATTCAAAGCTAATAACCAGAGATAGATAAATCGTATACGTATTTTAAAATGGTTTAGAAACAGTTCAAATATGAACGGCAAAGGAAACAAATATACAGGTAACAATGACAAGAGATGGAGAAAAAAAAAATGTGATGTTTGCAGAAACAATTGTAATTAAACACATGAAAAAAAAAAACAAAGAAAAAAGTTACAATATGGATAAGCAAAACAAGGGTTACAAGGAAATATGTCATACGGAGCAGACATAGATGAAGGAGATCGGATCGGAGATCAAAAATAAAACAAGGTGACAGACGAAGAAACGAGAACAGACATGGAAGATGTGATTCGTTATATAATGTAGCGGTTTTTTTTTTACTTACAGCGATTTCCCGACAAGCTGACATAGAGATACCAGTGCCCTCAATTTGTTTCAGAGCATATTCCCGGCCATCAGCGCTGCAATGACGGGAGAGAGAATGATTTCCCTCAGAATAGTGGAGACTTCAAAGAAAAATTTGATGGGAAATTGAAATAAATAGGAAGGATAAGGTTAATAAATTAGATTTTTTTTAGATAAATATATGTATATACATACATACGTATATATGTATGTATATATAGACATATGTACAAACGCATGTATGTATACATATATGTATATATATTATATATATACATATGTATATACATATATGTGAAACATTCATAAAAACAAGTCACAAAAGAAGAATTTATTTTATTTACTCATTTACAAGCTGCACCCTTAATTCAGTGTTAAATCTTGGAATAAAATGCTTTCCCCTTCATAATATTAGCTTTGCCCTGTGTATAAGTCACACCCCAGTTTTTCTAGGCATTTTTTTTTTTTCTTTTGCAATTAAAATTAAGTGTAAAATAGTGCAACTTATAGACAAGTAAATACAGCACATAATTATAACAAGATATTCAAAAAACAGACATTTCCTATCATACAAACACAGATAGTTCATATACACACACACACACATGTGCACTTACTGCACCACATGCACACACACACATTACTTTCACAATGCTCAGAAGGGTTGCACAACATTCATGACTTCTTAAACTCTGACATTCACAATAGCAGCACGTTTTTGAGATTGCGTGCAAGTATATAACATACATTCTTAAAGACTTGTGCGTGTGTGTACAAGGATATGCATATCAATACAACATCTCTATCAAACCATATATGGAAACTGGCTAAAATGACTTTTTTTTTACAAGACATTCATTCCAGTTCCAACACATGGGTTCAGATAATGTCAATTACTAGACAAAAAACAAATCTGAAAATGAAATCTCTTTTAAAGTCATGTATGTGTGTGTGTATATATACATATATGCATAATATATTTTATGTATTAAACTGTAGCTGCAAGCACAAAGAACAAAGACACAGGAAAAAAAATCAAAAGATGAACCTGTCCTTTATATTTGCAGCAACAATTTTTAATTGAATATAGGCATAATTGTGTGGTCAAGACAATCGCAGAGACAACTGCTGCTTTTGTCTTTGAGAAATTGTACATTATGCATCAACCAACTGTTTAACAAAAAACAAAGAAAAAAGCAACTATCATACTGTTACCACCAAGAGAGTTCACTGTTAGCTAACTTAAAATCATTATTTATTATAATTCCTTAAATTACTGAAATTAAATTTCATTGCAGTTTCTATTGGAATAAACGAAGACAACTATTTACTATGCCAGAGTAAGCTCCAACAGTCACCTACTAACTTTTGTAATACCTAACAGTCTTTAAAGTAGCCAAATTAGCCATATGAATGGTTCTCACTTACCAATGCATGGTAATCTTATTTAAAATCTGTAGCCATCTCACCACTCAGTGTTAGAGTATTCTAATGATCAGATATGTTCTTCACATCTGTGTAACTTTTACTAAGGCAAATAAACCCGAGTCAACCTATTAATTAATCCACATAATTAACCTCCACAATATGTGCGAGTGATCTCTCCTTTCGTATGTGTGTGTTTGGATATGCAAATGAAAGTACTCAATACATGAAATTGAGTAAATTCTTTCAATCCAAGGAGTTGATTTATACCAGCAAAATTTGTTGTGATTTTTGAGGCAACAAAAATTACCTATTTTTATGGTAATCCAATTGCCTACTTTTTATACTTTAAAAGTCAGTAACATGGTTTATCCTCTTAGTTTATCATCATCATCGTTGTTGTTTAACGTCCGATTTCCATGCTGGCATGGGTTGGACAGTTTGACCGGGGACTGGCAAGCCAGGAGGCCACACCAGGCTCCAATCTGACCCGGTAATGTTTCTACAGCTGGATGCCCTTCCTAATGCCAACCACTCCTCAAGTGTAGTGGGTGCTTTTTATGTGCCACCGGCACTGACATCGACCATGTTTGGATGGTGCTTTTTACATGCTACCGGCACAGGAGCCGGTCGGAGTGGAGAGGCTGGCATCGACAACATTCAGATGGTGTTTTTTACATGCTGCTGGCATGGGGAGCCAGTAAGGTGACACTGGCAACGACCCATGCATGAATGGTGCTTATTGCATGCCACCAGTACAAGAGCCAGTCAGATGGCCACAACTAAAATTTCCATTTTTGATTGGGATTTGATTTTACTTGACTCAATAGGTCTCAAGCACGACATGTCGCCCAACAATTCAAAGGTACTTTTTAAATGGGCTGGTTATGCAACACTGTTATAGGCTAGGGCTGTGATCTCCCTTTACTAAGATCCTCAGATCCTCAGTTTTTTCCCCTATATTTATGAACGAAATGCTTATCCACCAATTTTGACAAATGATTACGTTTTAAAATCTTACATGAGTAAATACAGCAGAGAACCACATGTGTGTTTGTGTGTGTTTAGTGTGGCAAGAAACAAAATATATATATATATATATATATACTCACAAGGTGACTTTCCTTTTTATTGAAAAAAAAAAAAGCTAACAAGCATTTAGAAATGTCAAACAACAAAGAATAGACCTTAATACATGCAAAACAAGAAAAATAAACAAAATCACCAACAAAAATATTTTAAAATATAGACAGACCTACACAAATGTGCCCCTTCATACATACACAGACACACAAACTGGTCCCTCATAAGTTCCAGGATAAAATATTTTCCAATGAAATTTTCTACAAATATGCTTCAGGTGGTGTAAATTATGCAGGTG
>NC_043015.1:42181539-42196539 GCF_006345805.1 Octopus sinensis
GATAAATTAAGTACCAGTTACGCACTGGGATCGATATAATCGACTTAATCCCTTTGTCTGTCCTAGTTTGTCCCCTCTATGTTTAGTCCCTTGTGGTAAGTAGCTTGCTTACCAACCACAGGGTTCCGGGTTCATTCCTACTGCGAGGCACCTTGGCCAAGTGTCTTCTACTATTGCCTCGGGTCGACCAAAGCCATGTGAGTGGATTTGGTAGACGGAAACTGAAAGAAGCCCGTCGTATATGTATATATATATATATATGTATGTATGTATGTATGTATGTATGTATGTATGTGTGAGTGTATGTTTGTGTGTCTGTGTTTGCCCTCCCCCCCAACCTCGCTTGACAACTGATGGCGGTGTATTTACGTCCCCGTAACTTAGCGGTTCGGCAAAATTGACCGATAGAATAAGTACTAGGCTTGCAAAGAATAAGTCCTGGGGTCGATTTGCTCGACTAAAGGCGGTGCTCCAGCATGGCCGCAGTCAAATGACTGAAACAAGTAAAAGAGAGTGTATACATATATATATATAGTTCATTTTATATGGCATAACAAATACGGTACATTGTTCTGATCTTATATAAGACGTCAGGATATTTGGACGTTATCTGTTGCAGGTTAAGCGACCCGGTGGAATCTTTTGCTGCGCAAATTATCAAGGACATATGTGTAGCAAAGATAAGTCAGAGACAAACAAACGAATGACAGAATAATCGAATCGCTGCACTGAGAAAAGATTAACCGAATCACCGAACAAATGAAAGAATAACGAGGACGAACCGTTGGTGGGATACGGGAGAGAACTCTTCAGTCTTAATTGATATTTTGTAAATATCGCACCTGCAGGTCGTGTCATAAGAAATTCCCATCAAAATATCAGGTAGAATTTTTACTTCGCAAATCAATTTTGACCTCCACGAAATGAGATCTTTGTTATTTGATTGAATCTCTCATGGAAGCTACCGTTGTTGTCATTATTATAAAGTATTTATTGCTGGTATTCATGTTTTAAAATTGTTCTTTTACACTTTGCACTGTTACAGTATTACCGGTCACCTTGCTTTTATGTAAAAAGGCAAACCCACAAATTACATTTTGTTTTTGTTTACGTCGTTCCTATAACCTTGTTACTGTTATCATAGATTAATATATATGTATATATTAATCACTTCATTATGTGAAGCTAATCCGAGTTTATATACCATGTGGGGCTGATTCGCTTTCTAAAAAGCAGAATTGTTTTGGTGAAAAAGGAAACATTCCAAAATATATTTCTTTACTGCCCACAAGGGGCTAAACATAGAGGGGACAGACAAGGACAGACATCGAACCCAGTGCGAAACTGGCACTTTATTTATCGACCCCGAAAAGATGAAAGGCAAGGTCGACCTCGGCGGAATTTGAACTCAGAACGTAAAAACATTACTTGTGTTGTGAAGTTGAACTAGCAACGTGATCTGTCTTCTTTTATCGTGTTGTTCAAGCGTTCTTTTATCCATATCTGCACATATCCTTATAAATATATGTATATTTAATCCTAAATGTCTGCCTGTATGTAGACTTTATACTGCTAGATATAGCAGCCAAATGTCCTTCATATCACACCTGTGTTTCTAAATATATTTTCACGGAACACGGTGATGCTCACCAAAGATTCATTTCATCGTTCTCCAAAAAAAATAATGGCATCGCAAGTAGGATCTGAATTAGTTTTGACTGATCCCGACTTTCTTCAAGACTTTTGCAAACCATCTCTAAAACACGTAATTGTGCAATAATGTTGAACGTGGTGGTCCGAAAGAGATAACAGCGTGTTGTATCTTGGGCAGATGTCTTCTACTAAATCACAGGCCGACCAAAACTTCTGTGTGGATTTGGTGATGGAAACTGAAAGAAACCCGTCAGTTGTCCATTATTCAGAATCAGAAACACATGTAATGGAATGTAATGTTTATAATACCTGCGGAGTATTAGAAGAATAAGATGTATGCGTGTGTATGTAGACATAGACGTATGCGTGTTAAGAACATATAATGATGAAAATGAAGAAGAGAGAGTGAGCGAGTCTATAGCCATCAAAGTGAGGAGTAAGTTCGTAAAAATCCTACCAAAGCAGTCACAGACGTCTGGTGCTGCCTTCTGCCTGGCGAGCTCTTCACAAAACATCCCACCCATGCCAGCATGGAAGGTGGATGTTAAACGTTGATAATGATTATGATATCATCATCATTTAACATCCATTTTCCATGTGTGTGTACATATATATATATATATATATATATACGCACACTATATATACACACACATTTATATATGCATACATATATTTATATATTATATATTGTGTTTTCCAGGGTTTCTGGAATTCCTGACTTCCAGCAGAAATAACAAGTAAGTGTATAATTCAGAAACATTTTCTCTCTTAATCTCTGCCTCTCTCACCCTTTCTCCTTCTCTCTCCCTCCCTCTCTCTTTCTCACTAATTCTGTTCAATTCCTGGCAGCAACTTGATTTTCATGCATCGGAATTGTACGCAATCATGTCCCCCCGCCTCACTCTAGTACATTTTCCATAATGCCTGCTCTATCAGAAATTTCCTCTCCTGTGGTATCTTGTCCCTAAGAACTTTAGTGAATGTCACACAGTTCCCCTCTGTATCACCAAGATTTTCTATCATGTCTGCCTTGAGAATTACTCTATGCCCTCAACCATACAGTTCCCCCACTATCATTTTCTCATCTCCTTCATTAGAAGCTTCTTACTAGATTTATGCCTTGTAGCATGTACTGGTGCCCTCTGATGGTGTGCTTCTAGGGTGGGCAATGTCCTCTATCCCCATTCCTGTTGTACAATTATAGCCCTCCTTCCTTGCATTGCCTTCTACAAGGTCCAGTCGCAGTTTCAGTGTAGTGGCTTTATGTTCAATGACCCTGAGGGCTATGCTAGCAGAGTGCAAGCTCCTAGCGGATTTTCTATAGCTGGATGGCCTTCCTTTTTGTCAACCTTTATCCTAGGAGCAGGTGAAGGTTGGCAGAAAGGAAGACCATCTAGCTATAGAAAATCCACTAGGAGCTTGCACTCTGCCAGCAAAGCTCTCAGGGTCGTTGAAAGGCACCACATTGCAACTAGGACTGGACCTTGTAGCAGACAATGCAAGGAAGGAGGGTCATAATTGTACAACAGGAATGGTGTAGAAGAGAGACGACTGTGCTGGTGTGCTTCTAGGTGCCAAGCTGTGGGACTGAACTCAAAACCCTGTGATTGGCAAACCACTTTATCACTCAGTGATATGACATACGTCTTCTCATCGTCACCAATATATCTGAACTGTTATAATATCAAATGTTCCTGATCTCTTATTACTCTCCAACTGTGTACCTTCAACAAGCCCTCCACGATATCTCTATTCAATAATTCCTAGGACCTGTACACTATGACTGCTCATATGACACTCTTCCCAGACTGTTCTGTGTATGCTCATTCATACTAACTAGTATAGTTCACTTAGCCAATCATGGGGGGGTGCAGATTCCCCATGCAGCAATCAGCCACACCTGCACCTACTAATGACCTTACCTTTGTTTCTGACTGTATTTTATATTTTATATAATTGTTTATTTTGCTTACTCTCTTTTTACCTCCGTCTCTTTATCCCCACATAGTGTCTCGCCTCATCGATAAAATACTCATAGCCAACAGGGGTGAGATAGCATGCCGTGTGATCCGGACTGCACGCAAAATGGGGATTCGTTCTGTCGCTGTGTTCAGTGAGGCAGACCGCAATTCTATGCACGCAGCCATGGTAAATATATTTCCTATTTTGTTCTTTTTACCTGCATTGTCGTTCTTGTTTAACTGTTCCTCCCTCCTGGGAAATTTCCAGGAAGTGATTCTTCCCTCGGAATTTTCCAGGAACTCTCATCCTCGGAACTTTTTGCTCCCCTCCTCGGAAATTTCCAGGAAGTAGTTCCTCTGCCTGCTTGGAACTATCTTTGTCCCTATCCTCTTTTCCAAGTAATCTCATCCCAGAAATTTCCAGAAAGTTATTCCTTCTCGGAAATTTCCAAGAAGTAATTCGTCTCCTCCTTGGAACATTCCAGGAATTCGGAACATTGCAAGAAGTCTCCTCCCTTTCCTCGGAACTTTCCAGTTAATCTCTCCCCCTCCTCGGAACTTTCCAGGAAGTACTTCCTCTGCAAAAATTTCCAGGATGTCATTACTCCCCTCCTCTGAACTTTCCAGGAAGCCTTTTCTCTTTCTCTCTCTCTCTTTTACTTGTTTCAGTCATTTGACTGCGGCCATGCTGGAGCACCGCCTTTAATCGAGCAACTCGACCCCAGGACTTATTCTTTATAAGCCTAGTACTTATTCTATCGGTCTCTTTTGCTGAACCGCTAAGTGACGGGGACATAAACACACCAGCATCGGTTGTCAAGCAACGCTAGGGGACAAACACAGACACACACACACACATATATATATATATACACACATATACGACGAGCTTCTTTCAGTTTCCGTCTACCAAATCCACTCACAAGGCTTTGGTCGGCCCGAGGCTATAGTAGAAGACACTTGCCCAAGGTGCCACGCAGTGGGACTGAACCCGGAACCATATTGTTGGTAAGCAAGCTACTTACCACACAGCCACTCCTGTGCCTACACAGCCACTCCCGGCCAGCTAGTGGACATATAATGATGATGCTTTTTCCATGCTTTGAACCCTTTTAAATTGTTCTTCTTTTTACTTTGTTGCATTTAATTCCAGGCAGATGAAGCTCACCACATTGGACCAGCAGCATCCCAACTGAGCTACCTCCAGCATGAGAAGATCTTGAACATTGCAAAGCTCTCCGGTGCCAAGGTATGTTCTCCACACCACCATCTCCACCCGTCTATGGATTTGGATTTCTTCTTTGCTAAGCCTTCAGTAATTCAAGCCAAATATGACATCCCTCTGATTGCCAGGCATAAAGCCACCTCCACCCCATGCCAACATAGAAAACGGATGTTAAATGCTAATGATGTTATATATATACATACGTAAACGCCCTAACCACCAGACCACATACCTACACTGTTGAATGAAATATTGTGTGGTGCATCCTTTCTGGCTGCTCCATCCTTTCTCTCTCGCTTTCTTCCTCACCAAACTCAAATGTTCAGTAATTCAAACTCAATTACATTTATTTTATACAGTTCTATATTTAAATCTATATTAGATTTATAAATCATCATCATCATCATCATCATTTAGCGTCCGCTTTCCATACTAGCATGGGTTGGACGGTTCAACTGGGGTCTGGGAGGCCAGAAGGCTGCACCAGCCCAGTCTGATCTGGCAATGTTTCTACGGTTGGATGCCCTTCCTAACGCTAACCACTTCGTGAGTGTAGTGGGTGCTTCTTACATGCCAGACAGGGCTGGCAAACAGCCACGGTCGGATGGTGCTTTTTACGTGCCATATATTAAATCTATATTAGATTTATAAGCCCTAAAAATTCACTCCATAATTGCCCACAGGCATATGGCTTAATGGTTAAGAACATGGGCTACTAATCCCAAGATTCCGAGTTCAATTCCAGGCAGTGACCTGAATAATAATAATAATATAATAATAATAACATCGAAAAATACCTTAGGAAAAAGAAGCCGGGTTCGAAATTTCCCCAATACACCTGATGAAGGCTGAAGGGTATATCAGCTGAAACGTGTTAACAAGAAACAAGATGAGGGCAAATATCCATCAAATGTAAATAATAAAATAAATAAATACGCCCTTTGAAAGCCTAGCCAGGCTCCCGGGCCCTGTTTCCTGGTTTCTATGGCGTATGTGTTCCCCAGCTGGACAGGACACCAGTCCATTGCAACATTACTCATTTTCGCCAGCTGAGTGAACTGGAGCAACGTGAAATGTAGTGTTTTGCTCAAGAACACAACGCGTCGCCCGGTCCAGGAATCGAAACCACAATCTTACATTCATGATGCTGACACCCTAACCACTAAGCCACACGCCTCCACATCAAATGTAAATAATGTATATTTATTTTATACTTTTTTTTAATGATTGTATCAGTCTTTAAAAAATGGCCTTTCTCTTTGTTAGCATGAAGTGAAGAGACTTCATGCATGAACAACTGCCAGTCATCACCATCGTCATCATCTTTTAACGTCTGCTTTCCATGCTGGCATGGGTTGGAAGGGATAACATGGAGCTGGCTAGCAAGGAGAGCTGTCCAAACTCCAGTTGTATGTTGTGGCATGGTTTCTATGGCTGGATACCCTTCCTAATGCCAACCCTCGGCAGAGTGGCACAAGTATGGGTGTGTTTACGTAGCATCGGCACAGGTGCATTTATGCGGCTTCAGCATGGTTGTGTCTACACAGCACCTGAAAGGAAGAGCCTGTATGTGTGGAAGACAGCAATTTTACTTAACTTGGGTCATCTTATCAAATACAACAAATCACCACATCTTCCTTAACAAAGAAAAAGCCCTTGTCCCAGCATAGGAAGACCTGGGATAAAGTGGTGAAGCATGACCTTCAAACATTAGGCCTCACCGAGGCAATGACTAGTGATCGGGACCTCTGGAAATATGCTGTGCTGCAGAAGACTCGGCAAGTGCAAGTGTGACCATAACCTTGTGGCCTATGCTAGGGGTGTGACCAGTCCACTTATGCGTGCCTTTTCTTCAATGGACACTAAACTCTGCTTGCAAAGGACCAGTTGAGGCAAGTGAAATCGAAGTCAAAATCAAACTCAGTGACTGGCATCCATGCTAGTGGAGCGCTAAGAGTACCATACAAGTGAGATTGTTGCCAGAGCAACAATCTACCCTTCATGCCAATGGCACGTTAAACACACCATTCGAGTGTGATTGTTACTGCGTCGCCTTACTAGCACTTGTGCTGGTGGCACGTGAAAAAACAGCTGGACTGGCTCCTGTGCAGGTGGCACATAAAAAGCACCATTTGGGCGTGGCCGTTACCAGCACCACCAAACTGGCCCTCGTGCTGATGGCACGTAAAAGCACCCACTACACACTCGGAGTGGTTGGCATTAGGAAGGGCATCCAGCGGTAGAAACTCTAACAGATCAGATTGGAGTCTGGTTCGCCAGACCTCAGTCAAATCGTCCAACCCATGCTAGCATGGAAAACGGACGTTAAATGATGATGATGATGATGATTTATAGTCAACCAAGACTGGCAGAATCTTCTATTTTAAATGCATCACTCTCATACACCTCTTGGGTTTGAAATGTCCATTTAGCACTTCATCTCATTGTCTTCATTTTCTTCTAGGCCATACACCCTGGCTATGGGTTCCTGTCTGAAAATGCTGAATTTGCTGAGCAATGTGAAAGTGAAGGGGTTACATTCATTGGTCCACCAGCATCTGCTATCAGAGATATGGGTATTAAAAGGTAATGACAACACACACACACACATATCTTTAATGAGAATAATATTGACAGTGACTTCAATTAATACTAATCAAGTTGACTGTATATCTTCAAAGTGTTCATTCCCCGGTAAAACCCCATGTATTTTGAACGCTTTCTCATGCTCTATCTGAGACATAAAGATTATTCAGGCAGAGTTGCCTCCCTTAGCTAAAAACCTCAAAATTGTGTGACCCAACTTTGTTTTTGAGATTATTTTTGTAGTAAAAAAGAGTTGTGCAATAAACATACTTTATTTGGTAGCTGAAAAATTACTGAATCTTTTGATACCTCATATGTCAAAATTGGCAACTCAGTTTTCAAATCCATAAGGAACAAAAGACCACACACACACAAACTCTGTCTTATATCTCTATATATATAAACAGCAAAATGTCTGTCTGTGTGTGTGCGTGTCCTTTATACAAATCCACAATTTTTCAGTTAGAGGACTCGCACTTTCTATAGTTATTCAAGACCATCCAAGGGTGGTCGCATACATCTTTACATTTCCTCAGTCACCCAACAAAGCCATTAAAAAATCAGTGAAAGTGATTTTTTTGTGAATTTTCTATCCAAAACCCAATCAAAATGCCCAAAACTTGATACGCCAATAGAATGCCAGCTAGCTGAATGTGATTGGTCAGAGATTTGGACAGTACTCGCGTATATGTGCGCACGCACGCAGCTGTATATGCATGCACTAGCACTATGACCTGGCAACGCCGGGTCATAGTGCTAGTATATAGATAAAAACAAACATTAATGTGTGTGTGTCTATACACATATATAGATAGGTAAGGCGGTGAGTTGGCAGAAACGTTAGCACGCCGGGCGAAATGCTTAGCCGTATTCCGTCTGCTGTTACATTGTGAGTTCAAATTCTGCCGAGGTCGACTTTGCCTTTCATCCTTTCGGGGTCGATAAATTAAGTACCAGTTACACACTGGGATCGATGTAATCAACTTAATACCTATGTCTGTCCTTGTTTGTCCCCTCTGTGTTTAGCCCCTTGTGGGTAATAAAGAAATAGGTATATAAAGACACACAAAGGTGGCGAGTTTGCAGTCGTTTAAGAGTGTTGGAGTGATTATTATCATAATTAGATATCTCTTCAGTGAATGAAATCATTCTTTTCAACCAATTATCTTCTTTTCTCTCACATTTGATTCCAGTACTTCCAAGAACATCATGTCCAACGCTGGGGTTCCTATTATCGAAGGTTATCACGGAGAAGAACAAAGTAACAGCAAACTGAAGGAAGAAGCAGAGAAAATTGGATTCCCTGTCATGATAAAAGCTGTAAGAGGGGGTGGCGGCAAGGTAACCAGTGCTTTTTCCTCTTGCTTCTTTCTCATCCTTTTTTTTTTTTTATTTCCACCTTGTAAAAATGAGGTTAGGAGTTCCAGTCCACTGTGTGATTGTTGTCGGCTAATAGTCTAGGATCTTTTTGGTTTGAATGGCAGTTTTTTCTAGCGGTGTCATATGAAATTGTCACCCATAATTATGACCCTAGTATCGATCTATTGCATTTCAATCTGTTTTAGGGTTAGGGGTGGGGGAAAGGGTATCTTTTTTTCTTCATAAATGTAAATAAACCCAATCTGTTTCTTAAACGAGGGACATATTCATACAGCACAGAATGTTTTCACCTCAATAGACGTCATTGATTGGTTGAAATTGCCGAAATGCAAGAAATTAAAGACCAAATATCTTACAAACTATAGAATTTTCTCAATAAAGCCAAGAGAAAAAGATGTTTTATAAACACATTCTACCAGTATACGAAGTTTAAAATTTTTTAGTTACCTAGAAATTATGTTAAAAACTGCCATTCAAACTTAAAAGATCCACATTCTATGCTATGGTTGCAGGTTGACCAAAACTGGAGAAATGTGTTGGAGTATGTGTATGTGATCATTGTCATTTTGACATCCACTTTTCCATGCATGCATGGGTTGGTTGGATTGTGTTGAGGTTGATTGTCCATGGCTGGATGCTCTTCCTGTTGCCAACCCTCACCTATTTCCAAGCAAAGTAATATTCCTCAAAGTTAGCCTCTGTGTGTGTGTGTGTATGTACTTATATTCTTTTACTTGTTACAGTCATTTGGTTGCAGCCATGCTGGAGCACCACCTTTAGTTGAACAAATTGACCCCAAGACTTATTCTTTGTAGGCCTAGTACTTATTCTATCAGTCTCTTATGCTGAACCGCTAAGTTACGGGGACATAAACACACAAGCATCGGTTGTCAAGAAGGGAAGGAGGGACAAACACATACACACATCATCATCATCATCGTTGTTTAGCATCCGCTTTCCATGCAGGCATGTGTTAGACGGTGCAACTGGGGTCTAGGAAGCCAGAAGGCTGCATCAGGCCCAGTCTGATCTGGCAATGTTTCTACGGCTAGATGCCTTTCCTAACGCCAACCACTCTGTGAGTGTAGTGGGTGCCAGGCGAGGCTGGCAATGGCCACGATCGGATGGTGCTTTTTACATGCCACCGGCACGGAAGCCAGTCGGGGCGTCGCTGGCATGGCCACGTTCGGATGGTTCTGGCACGGCCACAGGCTTCTTTCAGTTTCTATCTGCCAAATCCCCTCACATGACATGGGTCAGTTTGAGGCTATAGTAGAAGACAATTGCCCAAGGTGCTACGCAGTGGGACTGAACCTGGAACCATGTGGTTGGGAAGCAAGCTTCTTACCACACAGCCACGCGTGCACCTGTGTATAAATGTATTTGTGATTGTGTGTATGTTTGTGTCGCCTTGTTTTGACATCATGTGATAGTTGTAAATGAATGTCACAGCCATCAGGTTGTGGTACAAAGGAGTTTATGTTGGCTTAGGTCTTTGTTAAGTTAGAATATCCTAAGGTCAAATGAGTTTTGTTGAATGATACCAGTGCCGGTGGCACATAAGAGATCCATCCGAACGTGGCTGTTGCCAGCGCCGCCCCGACTGGCCTCCGTGCCGGTGGCACGTAAAAAGCACCATCCGATCGTGACTGTTTGCCAGCCTCGCCTGGCCTCCATGCCGGTGGTACATAAAAAGCACCATCCGATCATGGCTGTTTGCCAGCCTCGTCTGGCACGTAAAAAGCACCCACCACACTCATGGAGTGGTTGGCGTTAGGAAGGGCATTCAGCCGTAGAAACATTGCCAAATCAGACTGGGCTGGCTTCCCAGACCCCAGTTGAACCGTCCAACCCATGCCAGCATGGAAAGTGGACACTAAACGATGATGATGATGATGATGATGATGATCAGGTTTGAATGGCAAGGTGTTATGGAGAATTTTTAATTGATTACATTTGTTTATTGAATTTCTAGGCAACGTCTACATCCATTCTATCTTTACACTCAAGCAGTTCTGCTTTGATCTATCGTTATCTTTTACTCTTCAACAGGGCATGAGAATAGCAGAAACTGCAGCAGATTTTGAAGAACAGCTGGAATCTGCTCGAAGAGAAGCCATGAAGTCTTTTGCAGATGATGTCATGCTTATGGAGAAATACATTATAAATCCAAGGTGTGTGTCTTCAACATTCTAGAACAGGGCTGGCCAACCTGAGGCCCACTCAGTACTTTCTTGAAATGGGTCTGTTTAAACAAACATTTTAAAAATTTTATCAGAAATTAAAGATTGTAATGAAAATTAAAGAAGAAAGATGCTGCTGTTTTTGCAGTGATAATATTTCGAGTTGAATTGACGAGCATTCATTCATTTTTGGGATCTTGACCTTTTGACCTTCAGATTTAAAAAATAATTTTTTGTAACTAAACACTTTCAAACTTCGGACACTGGTAGCATTTTTGAGAAAAACTTATATTTACAAAGTAATTTCACGTTAAAGTTGTCGTATTTCGGTAATTTCAACCAATCAATGACGTGTATTCAGCTGAATAAAATTACTGCCGTTGTTTGTCAACAACAACTATCAGCTGTGTATTTTTCGTTTGTCACTGTTATTTATGACATCGTTTGTGCGTTTGTACTGGTTTTAGATTTAAGGTTTTAGGGTTAGGGTTAAGATTGTCATAAATAACAGTGACAAGTAGAATATTTGGGCCGGCTAGGGCCACTTTGAATACTGCTCTGACTGTCTTCCATCTCATTCACTTGCAGACATGTGGAAGTCCAGGTGTTTGGCGACAAACATGGCAACTACGTCTATTTATTTGAGAGAGATTGCAGCGTCCAGCGACGACACCAGAAAATTATTGAAGAAGCTCCTGCTGTAAGTATTGTATATCTGTTTTCTTATATTTTTCTATTATATTTAAAATTTATATTTATATTTAGAGAATGTTGCCCTGGATATTTAACCCCCCACCCCACCCCCACCCAGGTCAGTTCTGATTCAGCAGAGCTATGACCAAAGATATTCTAGCTGTGATCATTCCTCATCATCATCACACCCTCTAATCCATGCTAGGTTGTTTGTTGTTTGATAGGCCATGAGATTATTATTTTGCTTGGAAACAAGAGAGGTGTTGGGGATAAGAAGGGTATTTGGTCATAAGAAAAAAATTCTGCCACATGCAAGCATGGAAAGGGCAAGAGTAAAGACTCCCTTCAGTCACGAATGACCATGGGATTGCACCTAGAAAGTTCTCCACTGAGGCACAAGTTGGTTTTGGGGATTTAGTAGAAGGCACTTGTCCAAACTACCACACTGGGACTGAACTCAAAATTATCATCAAAGAATTAATTATTATTTTCTTTTATATTTTTTTATTAGTATTTTATTATTCCTTTTAATTTTTATATGTAAGTAACCTTAATTGTATGTTTTTTTTAAAATTTAATATTAATTTTTGTCACCTTTACCTTTATATTTCGTTTTTCTGTTTTGGTAAATAAAGCCAGGTGTGTCTGATGAAGTAAGAAGGTCATTAGGAGAAGCTGCTGTGAAGGCTGCTAAGGCTGTTAATTATGTCGGAGCAGGTATGTAATTTACACACCTAGAAAACAAAATGCATTCTCACTTCACACACCTGGAACAGTATCCAGGTATGTATTGAGAGAAATACTAAATTGAAAGCTGGGGTCCAAAACAATATTCTACGGAAACTCGTCAACTGTAAAATGGGGATTCACAATGCACACCTTAAGTTCTGTTGCTCTGGCCTTGGGGGAAATCAACTCCTGCCTCAAAGCATGATCCAGTGTTGAACAACACCTGCCCACTGGTCACTGGTTGCCGGAAACCCACCAACACAAGGAATCTGCACCTCCTCTTTGGCATTGCCCCTGCTTAAATCAGATGGACAGTGGCCAGTATAGTTAAGATGACCAAGGCTGCCAGTGATGAATATCATCTCTTCCATAGATGTCAGTCTTCTGACCAATGACCGCAGTCAAGAAGCAGCTTCCTCAACCTTGTCTAGCCCCTAACTATCTCAGGAAGACGGCGAGCTGGAAAAAACCGTTAGCACACCGGGTGAAATGCATAGCCATATTTCGTCTGGCGTTACGTTCTGAGTTCAAATTCCGCCGAGGTCGACTTTGCCTTTCATCCTTTCGGGGTCGATAAATTAAGTACCAGTTAAACACTGGGGCCGATGTAATCGACTTAATTTGTTTGTCCCCACTATGTTTAGCCCCTTCTGGGTAATAAAGAAATAGGTATTTTGTCTGCCGTTACGTTCTGAGTTCAAATTCCACCGAGGTCGACTTTGCCTTTCATCCTTTCGGGGTCGATAAATTAAGTACCAGTTAAACACTGGAGCCGATGTAATCGACTTAATTCGTTTGTCTGTCCTTGTTTGTCCCCTCTGTGTTTAGCCCTTTGTAGGTAGTAAAGAAACATAACTATCTCAGGAAGAAACCAGACTCCAGGCCATCCTATGGGGGCACTGCCTTGTCTGTTCTCTACCTAGAACCACATAGTTAGGAAACAAAGCTTCTTCGCCACACTGTATGCATTATCAGGTACATAAGTACATATACTGAGTCATTGAGATTGTGGTACCTTGACTAAGGAATCAGAATGGTTCTGGGATAGAATTAGATTTTCTGATCTTTTAGTCAGAAAGTCAGTCTTATCAAATCAACTGTGGCCTAGTACTTGTTTATTTATTCTTTGTTTTTCTCTTCATTTGTTATGTATTTATTTTGCCTTGTTATGTATTATTATTTTTCTTAATTATCTAATGTGTTTTGTTTGTGATTTTTGTTCGTTCCCCACCCCACCCCCATCATCAGGCACTGTGGAGTTTGTAATGGATGAGAACTTCAACTTCTATTTCATGGAAATGAACACCCGACTACAGGTGGAACACCCCATTACTGAGATGATCACCAACACTGACCTCGTTGAATGGCAGATAAAGGTCAGTTGGCATTTACCATTATCACCATCGTCCTCCCCCTTTCTCATCATCAACACTATTATTACCATCATCATCATTACCTATTTCTTTACTACCCACAAGGGGCTAAACACAGAGAGGACAGACAAACAGATTAAGTCAATTATATCGACCCCAGTGCGTAACTGGTACTTATTTAAAGGCAACGAGCTGGCAGAAACGTTAGCACACCGGGCAAAATGCCTAGCGGTATTTCGTCTGCTGTTACGTTGTGAGTTCAAATTCCGCCGAGGTCGACTTTGCCTTTCATCCTTTCGGGGTCAATAAATTAAGTACCAGTTACGCACTAGGGTCGATGTAATCGACTTAATCCGTTTGTCTGTCTTTGTTTGTCCCCTCTGTGTTTAACCCCTTGTGGGTAGTAAAGAAATAGGTACTTATTTAATCGACCTCGAAAGGATGAAAAGCCAAGTCGACCTTGGTAGAATTTGAACTCAGAACATAACGGCAGACGGAATACAGCTACGCATTTCGTCCGGCGTGCTAACGTTTCTGCCAACTTGCCGCCTTATATCATCATCATCACCATAGTCTATCGTCATAATCATCGTCATTATCATCATCACCATCATCATCATCTTGCAGTCATGTCGAGGACATGACAAACCCCTGGTGTTGGTTCCACTACAAAATGCACTCAATACAGAACCCAGACTACAAAAAGAACTGCACAAGCAAGAGATGGCTTCCTGGCCTGTCTTGGAGATCAGAGTAGCTCCCAGCAAGAGTCTGACCTATGTTGAGGGGACAAACACAGACACACAAACATATTCATATTTATTTATGTGCCACCTGCACAGGTGCCGGTCCAGCAGCACTGACAACAACCTCGCTCAAATGTTTTTTTCACAAGTTTTAGTAAAGTGACGCAGGTAACAATCACGCTCAAAAGGTGTTTTTAACGTGCTATCAGCAAGGAGGCCAGCTTGTTGCTCTGGCAACGATCTCACTTGAATGGTACCAGTCATCAAATTTGATCTCGCCAACCCTACCTGGCTGGCGCCTGCCCAAGCACAGCTAAATTACGCCACAGCGATAAAATAGTTCTGGTATGTCTCACTACACATTAAAATGACAATGATGATGATGTTGATGATGTCCCTCTCTTTCTCTATCTTCTTCCTCAGGTAGCAAGTGGGCAGCAACTACCTTTGACTCAGAAAGACCTTGTT